>NW_021703782.1:64807566-64811732 GCF_005190385.1 Monodon monoceros
CTATCTCCTACTTATCCTTGAGCTGAAGCCTTGAACTTCACTTTCTCAGGCAGCCTTCCTGGCTCCCCAGTCTCGGTGAAGTTCCCTGCTTATGCTCTCAGAACCATCCTTTGTAGCACTTATCTTGATTCTCAGTTTACAATGATCTGTGTGATTATTTCACTAATGACCACCTCCCCTGCCAAACTGCTGGCTCCAGGTCAGGGGCCCTGTCTCTGGTGCTCTTAGTTTTATCTCCAGCACCCTAGCAGAGTTTCTAGAACATAATAATGGTCCAATGAATATTTACTGAATGAATGAATGAGTTGAAGTTCCTTTCAGATGCTACCTGGCCTCTCAGATACTGCTCATCCTCCTAATGGGCCAGAAAAGCATAACGTATAACGTTAAGAGTGACGAAGGTCTCCTGCCCAATTCTGTTCTTCTGGGTAGTGAGGGAAGAGCCATATCCAGAGCAAGGTGAGAGTACTTTGCTCTAGGGGACCAAAATTTAGCACCAACTGTAGAGCTGAATCTAGAGGTGGGCCTGGAAGGCTAGGTAGAATTTGAATGGATTATTCAGAGGAAATTTGAATACTATTTTAAAGAAACAATGTCATTTAAAAACACACACATTCTTGGATCTCTGTACTTCTTAACAAAAGTACAGTTAGTCCCGAGTTCTCATTAGGAAGCCGATAAGCATCTATTTCCTTCTACTCCAGCAGTGATGATTCCCCTGCTACATAAAATTTGCAAACTGCTTTTGGAAGCATTTATGGAGAAAGGTGCCATATGAATGTATGAGATTATTGAAATAATTGCTGATTTAGAGATTTCCCATGTGGATACTTACAATATACCCAGGCACACACATACACTCACACCCCACACTCAGGGTACTTTCTGCTCTGATCAGCAGGGATAAATTCTCCTACCTGACAGGTGACTGTAAATCAAGAAGTGTGTTTTAACAGTCACCAGCTCTCTGCTTCTGTGTGCTGCTGTCTCAGGCAATCCTTCACCTCCTGGGACATAGGACCTGAAGGATCTTGGCACTTCTCTGCACGGCACATGGGGAGGGGGTGCTTAGCAGCCAGGTAAATATTGACATGCTGTACATGAGCAGTGAATATAAACAACTCAGGATATCCTTAGAAAAGTTCATCTCTGGATCCACCTTCTGTCTCACCAATAGGTAAGAAAATAGAAAATCATGAGTTCCCCAGTTTTTTTTGCCAAATTAAAACAAAATAGTTTTGCAACAATATAAAAGCTGGAAAGTATCTGAGAGTCAATAAATGCTGAAGAAATAGTTTTGACAGTAAACACATGCCCTTATTTCCACAAACACTGACAACTGGATTAGATTACTGGACTTGCCCCCTCTCACCCTATCCCTCAAAATCCTACCCATCAATGTTTGCTTGGATTAGTGCCAATAAACCAGGCTGTTCTTGTCCAGTACCTTTGCACCTGCTGCTCTCTGTGACTGGACTGGAACGCTTTTCATTAATCCAGGTGGGCTGGGGACACTTTCTGATATTTCAACACCTGGCCCCAGATTAAAGGATCACCTTTAATCTCCTTTATGAAGCTCTTCTTGACAAACTCTCCCACAGCTAGAATTGCCACTTTATCCTGTACAAATGTGACTGCACATATCTATTTAACACAAACACGACTGGGCTCGCTTCAGAAGTTCTGGCTCACACTCTGCACGGTTTGAGGCCATAATCAACCCTTCATTGCTACTCAATTGCCCCCTTGTGACCTCTCAAGTCACCTCCCAAAGTATTTTGAGTAATGTATATTTTACAGAAATGCTCACAAGGGAGAAAAGTGGAGGGCTTACATTGAACACCATATGGTGAAACTTCATAAATATCCCCATTAAAAATCTCCGTCATTCCCAAAGCCTTTTCTCGCGTTGCCAGCTGCCTTATCCCCTCTATCTCCTCCACTTCCATGCTCCTCCCACTCCTGGATTCCTCACCACCATCCCAATTCCGGTTAGCAGACTAGCCATTTCAGCCCTTTCTGCTTCATAAATGCACATCCTTGAAATTTTAGATCCTATTCATCAAACAAAGTATCTCTTTGAGATCAATTCTCTTAAAAGGCAATGGTAAAAAACCAAACACATTTCTTCTTCCACTAAAGACTTACAGGTGGGAATCAAGCCTTATCTACCTTTGTAATTTCTATGCAAAATATTTAAAATATTTGTGAAATGAAAGAATATAGCCATAGATTAAAATCCAGAAAGTTCCACCGTAATCATGGTTTTTCTCCTGTTTAAAGATTTTTTCATGGCTTCTCAAAGCAATGCTTTGGCCAACTGCCATTTCTCCCTGACTTGAGCACTCTGCCCAGCTGTGATGGGCCCTTTCCCCTCAAGCCCACCCGCATTCTCGCCTTCAGGCACTCATTCGGTGGTCTCTCCAGGCCTGGAATTACCTATGCAGTTCATGAGCGTGACTAGTGGTGCATTACCCTCACCCTATTGAAGGCCAAGGTGGATGCAACTGGTCTGCTCCTGTGGGTCCATCCAAGGCCTTCACTCTTCAAGGTTCAATGCAGGCCTTCACTTCCTAAGGATACGTCACTGAGGTCTCTGGTCCAGGCATAATTCTCTCTTGAGTCCTTAGGACATAGCTTGAATGCATCCGTGCCAATGGCACTTCATCTTTCAGGCTTTCATTGTTTGGAATTTGGGGCATGAAGCATTAAGGCCATTCCTCTTCCTAGAATGTGGTCATTAATAGGTCTATATACCAGATTTTTCAGCTTTTTCTCCATTTCCAGACTCGTGGTCTGGAAATGGTTTGTACTTATCTAACCTCTGAAGTTATGTGTGGCTGTTTAATTTGCTTTGGCTAAAGAAATATGAGCAGAACTGACATGAGCCCCTTTAGGGAAGAAGCTCTCAGGGGAAGAAGCAGTAAGAGCTGGTGACTGGTCTTCCCGCCGCCACTGGTGGCTGGCAATGACTGAGATATCTAGTGGACTGTCCTGGAAGTCTGATAGAGGACCCAGCTGATTCACAATGGGTATGTGGTGTAAGAACTAAACTTTGACTGTGTTATGCCATTTAGATTCAGAGGTTGTTTGAATAATTAATAACATAAATAAAAATTAAATAATTGTGTGTTACTGCAGCACAATCTATCCGATCCAGACTCTGAGTTCCTTGAAGGCAGCGCTCATGCATAACTCAGCTTTCTATCCCCCAGAGAGCACAGCACAATGCCCAATGCATGTTCAATAATTATTGCTGACTGATTACATACACTGAGATAAAGTAAAATATCAGAGGTTGGACAGTAGGACTTGGCGTCAGAACTTGGAGACTTCCGTCTCTGAAAAACCAAAATCAATGTACACAATGCTTCCAACAGTGTTCTAAAAAGATCCTTGCATACAGGGAGGCAGACTAGTATAATGAAGGGAACCTGGGCTTTCAAGCTGGACAAACCTGGGTTCAAGTGCGAGCTCTACCATATACTTGGCTGCATGACCTTGGGCCAGTTATTCAAGCTCTTTGACTCTGGGATAACATCACTAACTACCACACAGGGTTATTATGGGGATTAAATGAGAGAGTGTGTGTAAAGCACCTGGCATATAATAAATGGTCAACTAATGTCACTCTCTTAGGCTCTCCTCCCATCAAGTATGTGTGGGTGGATATGAACTTGGAACCACTTCCCTTCACTTCTTCTCTCTGAGATCTTGGTTACTTGCCTAAGTCCCTGGATTGATTTAGCTTGGTCTACCTCAGATGCTCAGGGTTTTGCTTTTGCTGTCCCATGCACACTCTGCCCTTTTGAGAAAGTCCATCTGCAACTGGCTGGAGTTGGCAGCAGCCCTTGGCAAAGGAGGTCCAATGGGGGGAAGTGTTTTTGTGACAGGCTGTCTGCTGTGAAAATGTTAAACAGGACCCTTGGTGAGGTGGGTATAGTCAGGGAGGTGATCTCTGTGGGGGAGAGAGAATTCAAGACGTCATGGTACGCAGTTCCAGGGAAGTCCCACCTTGGCCTGGGCCTGGCTCTAATGTCAGATGATTCTTCTACTGAGCCCTGGGATTGTTTCAGTGATGGCAGCAGGGAAGTCTGTGAAATGATCTGCAATGACTGACTCCTTCCCCACGCTGGGGCTTTGCTGTGGTGCCCAAGGGCTTGCGT
>NW_021703782.1:64811742-64946312 GCF_005190385.1 Monodon monoceros
CCCCCGCATCCCCAAGCAGAAGCCGTGATGTGGCATGACCAGCCACCCCAAAGGTGCTTGTGTAACTTGTTGTTCAAAGTCTTGGCAGGAGCTCTGGTCCTGAAGTGAGAAAGGGTGTTTACATTCTGGAAGAGCAGTCTCGAGAAATGTCTTGCATCAAGGCTATTCCCGACCAATCCCTGCCCCCCAGCAGCTTTCTCTGTGGGATGGCTGTGACAGCCACAGAGGTGGTCTGGGACATGGAAGACATGAGCCTGAACATGAAGGAAGGTCGGCTGTGAGGAAGCATCCATCAAGCCCCAGGGCGGCCACTGCCCTGTGTAAACTCCATCCCTGGTCAGGGGAGGAAGCTTCCTGAAGACAAGTCTTTTCTTGGCCCGGTGCCTGCTGCAGTGCCTAACACAGAGCACAGTGCTGGGTACAGGTGCTCAACAGACACCCAGTAAGTCAATAAATTGTGAACTACGTGGGCAAGAAAACATTCGAGAGGACACACTGGTGGAAGTTCTCAACTGACACCCCAGTTAACAGCTTTCTCTGAACAGTACTTAAATTAATAATAACAATGGTTACTATTTATTAAATACCTACTGTATGCCAAGCAAAGGCATATATTGTTTCCTTAAATTCTACAATAGTCAATAGTTCTACGAAACAGGGATTTCTCTCCCCGGTTAACACCTGAGGGAGGGCACAGCAGAGGAGACTCACAGGCACAAAGTCTGAGAATCTCATCTGAGACCACAGAGACAGTAAGCCAGGATTCCAAATCCCTCCCATGCACGGAAGCCCCTGCATTCCCACTTGCCATTTCTCTACGCTTCTCCCCCCTACCCCTGCCCAGTTCCCCATCTCTGGGTCCTGCAGCGTCTGCAGGAAAGGGTGACTTTAAAGGAGGCGTGGGGCAGCGATTCTACTCCCCTGCTGCAGGCAGTTGTGCATTCTCTGTTTCTTCCTCTAGCAAATAGGTTGAATCCAGCATGGAAGGAGCACTGGGTTAGCAGCCCCATTCCAGATGTCTGTTTCATCATCCTGAAGAACACCCACCCACGTTCAGGGCCTTCTAGTACCTCAGTCCCTCAGCCCTCCTGGAGAACCCCCTCTCCTCCCCTCCCACCTTCCACTGCTGACACATACAGCTTCTCTTTCCTTCCTCCGCTGACTGGCTTCAAGGCCAGGTTTTCACTTCACGAGAACAACCTTGCTACAGGTATAATTCCGTAGACAGTCCCTGGCACCAAATATGCACTCAAATATTTACTGAGTTGCATGCTAAATTCTAGACAAAAGAAGAAAAGGCTGCAGATCCAGAAAGAAAACTGAAAAGCTGAGGGGGTGGGGGAGGGGTGCAAACACCAACTTGACTCTTTCCTTTCGTCGCCTCCCTCCCCCTTAGTAGGGAAGCAGCACGTTATTTAGTGTTAATGCTGCCATTTGATTACAGTAACATCCAAACAGATTGAAGAGCTCCAATCAATGCCAGAGCAGAAGTGCACACGCAGGGGGCTGTTTCCTTGGAAATGTTTCAGCTATAATAACTCTCCAAAGAGAAATATCCAAACAACTTTCCTGACCCTCTGGAGAGAAGAAATAACAATTGGACAGAAAGTCGTGTGTGTGTGTTTGGGGGGGCGGGGGGCGCATGCGCGTGTGGCTGCACCTTCTGCGTGTCCTGTCCACGGGGTGCCTTTGACAGCCTGTCTATTCAAACGCTGGGGCCATAGGCTGGCGGCGCAGTGCCTGCCACCGCGGTGGCTGAGATCACGCTGTTGATTTTGTTTTACAGAGAGCAGCCCAGCCTGTTGTGAAGAGTACAGAATGTTCTCTTCTGTGAACTGAGCTTGAACTTTTCCAACCCACTTTGTTTGAGGAATCATACAGACACAGAGGGGAAAAAACAGGGAAGATAACCCCCAAATTGTTGAAATCATTGTGTTCTCTCTGATTTTGGCCCTGATCATTTGCTTTTCACTGCTCGAAATGAAAAATCCCAAGCATTACAGTTCTCGGAAGAACAAGATGCCTGTGATGTCCTTTCTCTGAGTCAGTACTCCAGCTTCCACTTTGGAAAGGAACAAGTCTGTCACCATCTCTCCTAGATTTCTTTCTTTCTTTCTTTTTTTCCTCTTAGGCATTCAAGGGACAACAACAATAAAAGATATTTTCCTGTAGGGAAAGGAAAGGCCTCCTATGCCTGTCACTTCTTTCAGGTGTTCAGGCTATCATGATGTTACAAACAGTGGTCCCCAATTTACTGTATGGCCTGAGAGAATTGATAGTAAGGGTTCTGAGTCATTTGCCTCCACATAAATCATCAACTTGAGGCACAACCAATGCTTGGTAAGGTGGTCTGAAATTTCTCTTTGAAAACAATCTTTGCCTAGTCTTAGGGCCGAGCCTCAAATTTGGGGGCACATTGATAAATGGTTTAGGGGGTCTGCTTGGAGGATCTGAATGTGAGACCTCTATAGGATAGGCAGCAGTTTTCCAACTTACTATTTTTTAATAGCAGTAGATTCCTTTCTTTATGCTATAATTAACCAAAACTCACTGGTAAAGCAGAAGAGTACAATTTTGTGAGAGCTGCGCGTCTGAGTCTTCTACTTATGCGTGCACATGTGATATTGGTCAAGTCATGCCTTGTAAAACTCAGCTGGTGAAAGGGGCTTGTCTTGTGTACTTACAGAGTCTTTCCTAAGTGTCCAGTGCTACACTGCTATGCCAATCAAAGATGTTCTCTTGCATTCACAGCTCCACCTCCTACCTCATAGCTGAGGGGCTGCTGTCTTGTAGATCTTACTCACTGCTCACTGCTGGCAACTGGGAGAGTCCTACAAGAGTGTCTTTACTTCTGAAATGATGCTAGTTCCTGGAGGGTCCCTGTGATCTTTTTTTTTTTAAAGTCAACATGCCATCAGAATTTTGGTTGATTAGTTCATACATTCTATAAACTCCCATTGAATACTTGGTATGTTTAAGTTATTAGATGGGACTTAGGGGTTGGGAGATGGATAAGATATGTTCACTGCCTTCAGAGAGTTTGTTGTCCACTGGAAGAGGCAGAAATACATATACACACACACACACACACACACACACACACACACGCATATAATACTGTATACGTATGTAATACAAAGGAGGTTGATGTTATGTCCAACGGAAGGACAAGGCTATAAACTGTGAATGTAGAGTATCACAGGAACAAGATGAGGATTCTAATAGGTGGAAGTTGGGTCATGTGCAGTCTAGACAGCAAAAGAATGAAATCATGGATTATCAAATAAGAAATGATGATAGGATACGGTTCAAGATGGCAGAGTAGAAGGATGTGTGCTCACTCCCTCTTGCGAGAGCACCTGAACAATCATCGACAGGAAGACACTGGAACTCACCAAAAAAGATACCCCACATCCAAAGACAAAGGAGAAGCCACAATGAGATGGTAGGAGGGGTGCAATCACAGTAAAATCAAATCCCATAACCACTGGGTGGGTAACGCAAAACTTGGAGAACAATTATACCACAGAAATCCACCCACTGGAGGGAAGGTTCTGAGTGCCATGCCAGGCTTCCTAACCTGGGGATCTGGCAACAGGAGGAAGAATTCCCAGAGAATCAGACTTTGAAGGCTAGTGGGATTTGACTGCAGGACTTCGACAGGACTGGGGGTAACAGAGACTTCACTCTTGGAGGGCACACACAAAGTAGTGTGTGAATGAGGACCCAGGATGAAGGAGCAGTGGCCCCATAGGAGACTGAACCAGACCTACATGCTAGTGTTGAAGGGTCTCCTGCAGAGGTGGGGGGTGGCTGTGGTCACCGCAGGGACAAGGACACTGGCAGCAGAAGTTCTGGGAAGTACTCCTTGGTGTAAACCCTCCAGGAGTCCGCCATTAGCCCCACCAAAGAGCCTGTAGGCTTCCAGTGCTGGGTCACCTCAGGCCAAACAACCAACAGAGAGGGAACCCAGCCCCACCCAATCAGCAGACAAGCAGATTAAAGTTTTACTGGGCTCTGCCCACCAGAGCAACACCCAGCTCTACCCACTACCAGTCCCTCCCATCAGGAAGCTTGCACAAGCCTCTTAGATAGCCTCATCCACCAGAGGACAGACAGCAGAAGCAAGAAGAACTACAATCCTGCAGCCTGTGGAACAAAAACCACATTCACAGAAAGACAGACAAGATGAAAAGACAGAGGACTATGTACCAGATGAAGGAACAAGATAAAGTCCCAGAAAAACAACTAAATGAAGTGGAGATAGGCAACCTTCCAGAAAAAGAATTCAGAATAATGATAGTGAAGGTGATCCAGGACCCTGGAAAAATAATGGAGGCAAAGATCGAGAAGATGCAAGAAATGTTTAACAAAGACCTAGAAGAATTACGGAACAAACACCAAGAAGAATTTAAGAACAAACAAACAGAGATGAACGATACTATAACCGAAATGAAAAATACACAAGAAGTAATCAATAGCAGAATAACTGAGGCAGAAGAACGGATAAGTGACCCTGAAGACAGAATGGTGGAATTCACTGACACAGAACAAAATAAAGAAAAAGAATGAAAAGAAATGAAGACAGCCTAAGAGATCTCTGGGACAACATTAAACGCAACAACTTCACATTACAGGAGTCCCAGAAGAAGAAGAAAGAAAGGACCCGAGAAAATATTTGAAGAGATTATAGTTGAAAACTTCCCTAACGTGGGAAAGGAAATAGCCACGCAAGTCCAGGAAGCACAGAGAGTCCCAGGCAAGATAAACCCAAGGATAAATATGCCAAGACACACAGTAATCAAATTGACAAAAATTAAAGACAAAGAAAAATTATTAAAAGCAACAAGGGAAAACTGACAAATAACATACAAGGGAACTCCCATAAGGTTAACAGCTGATTTCTCAGTAGAAATTCTACAAGCCAGAAAGGAGTGGCATGATATATTTAAAGTGATGAAAGGGAAGAACTTAGAACCAAGATTACTCTACCTGGCAAGGATCTCATTCAGATTCAGCAGAGAAATCAAAAGCTTTACAGGGCTTCCCTGGTGGCGCAGTGTTTGAGAGTCCGTCTGCCGATGCAGGGGACATGGGTTCGTGCCCTGGTCCGGGAGGATCCCACATGCCGCAGAGCGGCTGGGCCTGTGAGCCATGGCCGCTGAGCCTGTGCATCCGGAGCCTGTGCTCCACAACGGGAAAGGCCACAACAGTGAGAGGCCCATGTACCACAAAATAAAAAAAAAAAAGCTTTACAGACAAGCAAAAGCTAAGAGAATTCAGCACCACAAAACCAGCTCTACGACAAATGCTAAAGGAACTTCTCTAAGTGGAATACACAAGAGTAGAAAAGGACCTACAAGAACAAACCCAAAACAATTAAGAAAATGGTAATAGGAACATACCTATTGATAATTACCTTAAATGTGAATGGATTAAATGCTCCAACCAAAAGACACAGGCTGGCTGAATGGATACAAAAACAAGACCCATATATATATGCTGTCTACAAGAGACCCACTTCAGACCTGGGGACCCATACAGACTGAAAGTGAGGGGATGGAAAAAATATTCCGTGCAAATGGAAATCAAAAGAAAGCTGGAGTAGCAATACTCTTATCAGATAAAATGGACTTTAAAATAAAGAATGTCACAAAAGACAAGGAAGGTCACTACATAATGATCAAGGGATCAATCCAAGAAAAAGATATAACAATTATAAATATATATGCACCCAACATAGGAGCACCTCACTACATAAGGCAAATGCTAACAGCTATAAAAGAGGAAATCGACAGTAACACAATAATAGTTGGGGACTTTAACACCTCACCTACACCAATGGACAGATCATCCAGACAGAAAATTAATAAGGAAACACAAGCTTTAAATGACACAAAAGACCAGATAGATTTAATTGATATTTATAGGACATTCCGTCCGAAAACAGATAACACTTTCTTCTCAAGTGCACACAGAACATTCTTCAGTATAGGTCACATCTTGGGTCACAAATCAAGCTGTGGTAAATTTAAGAAAATTGAAATCATATCAACCATCTTTCTTTTGACCACAACGTTATGAGATTAGAAATCAATTACAGGAGAAAAAACGTAAAATACACAAACACATGGAGGCTAAACAATACATTACTAAATAACCAAGAGATCACTGAAGAAATCAAAGAGGAAATCAAAAAATACCTACAGTCTGTCATACAGAGTGAAGTAAGTCAGAAAGAGAAAAAATTACTGTATGCTAACACATATAAATGGAATCTAAAAAAAAAAATGGTTCTGAAGAACCTAGGGGCAGGACAGGAATAAAGACGCATACGTAGAGAATGGACTTAAGGACACGGGAAGGGAGAAGGGTAAGCAGGGACGAAGTGAGAGAGTGGCATGGACATATATACACTACCAAATGTAAAACAGGTAGCTAGTGGGAAGCAGCCACATAGCACAGGGAGATCAGCTTGGTGCTTTGTGACCACTTAGAGCAGTGGGATAGGGAGGGTGGGAGAGAGACACAAGAGGGAGGAGATATGGGGATATATGTATATGTATAGCTGATTCACTTTGTTATAAAGCTGAAACTCACACACTATTGTAAAGCAATTATACTCCAATAAAGACGTTAAAAAAAAATACCTAGAGACAAATGACAATGAAAAGACAACGATCCAAAACCTGTGGAATGCAGCAAAAGCAGTTCTAAGAGGGAAGTTTGTAGCAATACAATCCTACCTCAAGAAACAAGAAAAATCTCAAATAAACATCTAACCTTACATCTAAAGGAACTAGAGAAAGAAGAACAAACAAAACCCAAAGTTAGTAGAAGGAAAGAAATCATAAAGATCAGAGCAGAAATAAATGGAAACAAAGAAAACAATAGCAAAGATCAATAAAACTAAAACCTGGTTCTTTGAGAAGATAAACAAAATTGATAAACCTTTAGCCAGACTCATCAAGAAAAAGAGGGAGAGAACTCAGATCAATAAACTTAGAAATGAAAAAGGAGAAGTTACAACAGACACCACAGAAATACAAAGCATCCTAAGAGACTACTACAAGCAACTCTATGCCAATAAAATGGACAACCTGGAAGAAATTGACAAATTCTTAGAGAGGTATAACCTTCCAAGACTGAACCAGGAAGAAACAGAAAATATGAACAGACCAATCACAAGTAATGAAATTGAAATTGTGATTAAATATCTTCCAACAAACAGAAGTCCAGGACCAGATAGCTTCACAGGTGAATTATATCAAACATTTAGGGAAGAGCTAACACCTATCCTTCTCAAACTCTTCCAAAAAATTGCAGAGGAAGGAACACTCCCAAACTCATTCTACGAGCCCACCATTGCCCTGATACCAAAAGCAGACAAAGGTACTACAAAAAAAGAAAATACAGACTGACATCACTGACGAAATCGATGCAAAAATCCTCAGCAAAATACTAGCAAACAGAATCCAACAACACATTAAAAGTATCATACACCATGATCAAGTGGGATTTATCCCAGGGATGCAAAGATTCTTCAATATACGCAAATCAATCAATGTGATACACCATATTAACAAACTGAAGAAGAAAAACCATATGATCTCAATAGATGCAGGAAAAGCTTTTGACAAAATTCAACACCCATTTATGAAAAAAACTCTCCAGAAAGTGGGCATAGAGGGCACCTACCTCAACATAAGAAAGGCCATATATGACAAACCCAAAGCAAACATCATTCTCAATGGTGAAAAACAGAAAGCATTTCCTCTAAGATCAGGAACAAGATAAGGATGTCCACTCTCACCACTATTATTCAACATAGTTTTGGAACTCCTAGCCACGGCAATCAGAGAAGAAAAAGAAATAAAAGGAAAACAAATTGGAAAAGAAGAAGTAAAACTGTCACTGTTTGCAGATGACATGACACTATATATAGAGAATCCTAAAGATGCCACCAGAAAACTACTAGAGCTAATCAGTGAATGTGGTAAAGTTTCAGGATACAAAATTAATGTACAGAAATCTCTTGCGTTCCTCTACACTAATAACCAAAGATCAGAAAGAGAAATTAAGGAAACAATCCCATTCACCACTGCAACAAAAAGAATAAAATACCTAGGAATAAACCTACCTAAGGAGGTAAAAGACCTGTACTCAGAAAACTATAAGACACTGATGAAAGAAGTCAAAGAAGACACAAACAGATGGAGAGATATACCATGTTCTTGGATTGAAAGAATCAATATTGTGAAAATGACTATACTACCCAAAGCAATCTACAGATTCAATGCAATCCCTATCAAATTACCAGGGGCATTTTTTACAGAACTACAACAAAGAATCTTAAAATTTGTATGGAGACACAAAAGACCCCGACTAGCCAAAGCTGTCTTGAGGGAAAAAAACGGAGCTGGAGGAATCAGACTCCCTAACTTCAGACTATACTACAAAGCTACAGTAATCAAGACAATATGGTACTGGCACAAAAACAGAAATACAGATCAATGGAACAGGATCGAAAGCCCAGAGATAAACCCACACACCTATGGTCAAGTAATCTGTGACAAAGGAGGCAAGGATATACAATGGAGAAAAGACAGTCTCTTCAATAAATGGTGCTGGGAAAACTGGACAGCTACACATAAAAGAATGAAATTAGAACACTCCCTAACACCATACACAAAAATTAACTCCAAATGGATTAAGACCTAAATGTAAGACTGGACACTATAAAACTCTTAGAGGAAGACATAGGAAGAACACTCTTTGACATAAATCACAGCGAGATCTTTTTGACCCACCTCCTAGAGTAATGGAAATAAAAACAAAAATAAACAAATGGGACCTAATCAAACTTAAAAGCTTTTGCACAGCAAAGGAAACTATAAACAAAATAAAAAGACAACCCTCAGAATGGGAGAAAATATTTTCAAACGAATCAATGGACAAAGGATTAATCTCCAAAATATATAAACAGCTCATGCAGCTCAATATTAAAAAAACAAACAACCCAATCCAAAAATGGGCAAAAGACTTAAATAGACATTTCTCCAAAGAAGACATACAGATGGCCAAAAGGGACAGGCAAAGCTGCTCAACATCACTAATTATTAGAGAAATGCAGAGCAAAATTACAATGAGGTATCACCTCACACCAGTTAGAACGGGCATCATCAGAAAATCTAACAATAAATGCTGGAGAGGGTGTGGAGAAAAGGGAACCCTCTCGCACTGTTGGTGGGAATGTAAATTGATACGGCCACTATGGAGCACAGCATATAGCTTCCTTAAAAAACTAAAAGCAGAATTACCATATGACTCAGCAATCCCACTACTGGCATATACCCAGAGAAAACCATAATTCAAAAAGACACATGCACCCCAATGTTCACTGCAGCACTATTTACAATAGCCAGGTCATGCAAGCAACCCAAATGCCCACTGACAGATGAATGGATAAAGAAGATGTGGTACATATATACAATGGAATATTACTCAGCCGCAAAAAGGAATGAAATTGTGTCATTTGTAGAGACATGGATGGACCTAGAGACTGTCATACAGAGTGAAGTAATTCAGAAAGAGAAAAACAAATATCATATATTAATGCAAATATGTGGAATCTAGAAAAATGGTACAGATGAACTGGTTTGCAAGGCAGAAATAGAGACACAGATGTAGAGAACAAACATATGGACACCAAAGGGGGAAAGTGGGGCGTGGGGTGGTCGTGGTGGTAGGAGGAACTGGGAGATTGGGATTGACATATACATAATAATATGTATAAAGTAGATAACTAATAAGATTCTGCTGTATAAAAAAATTAATTTTTAAAAAGAAACAAATCATGAAGAGGGAAGGTCTTTGTGGTTAATAGAATTGTGTACGCTATTTAGGTAGTAATGAGTAGTTCTTGTGGCTGAGCAGTTATTGCTAGAGTATGTACGAAGAAGCAAAAAAAAAAAAAAAAATAGATTGAGCCTAGATTGGGGATGTCTACTTTTTCATCTCATGCCCACAGCTAGTCTTTCTTGCTGAGTTTGTATGAAGCCTCAGAATCGTTCTCAATGCAATTCTCCAAAAAGCCACCACTCATCAGCTGGGATTGGCACTTGACATAAAACCATCTGTCATTCTTTGCTTGGGCCTTAAATCCTATCCTTACACATTTGCATTTTATTTTGTTGTTCTTGGGAAGTTATTGCGTGTTTCTAAGAATCAAGATGATATGAGTGAATGACATGATTCAACCTGGGTTTTTGTAAGGTAGCTGATGGCCATGGGAAGGATCCATGGGAAAGGTGAGACTAGAAACCATGGGAGATCAGTAAGAAGACTACACAAATCATCTAGAATGGTGTGAGTGGGAGGGAAAAGTGGGTTGGACAGATGAGACACTGGGGAGGTAGAAGTGATAGGACTTGGTGATGACAGAGGAAGGAAAGAAGACTTGACAATACTGAGTTTTTTCATTTGGGTTACTGAGAGGCAAGAGGCTGCTATGGTCTGAATGTGTCCCCCCAAGATCCATATGTTGAAATACTAGCTTTCAAAAATGATGGTGTTAGGAGATGGGGTCTTAAGTCATGAGGGTGGAGCCCTCATGAATGAGATTAGTGCCTTAGAAAAGTGACCACCACCAAGAGGGCTCCCTAGCCCTTTCCATCGTATGAGGATACAAGAAGTCTGAGACTTGGAAGAGGGCCCTCATCCAATCATGCTGGCACCATGACCTTGGACTTCCAGCCTCCAGAGCTGTGAGAAATCTATTTCTGTTATTTATAAACTATTCACCCTGTGATATTTTGTTATAGCAGCCTGAACAGACTAAGACTAAGACAGGGGCCAAGAGAAGGAATACAGGAAGAGCTTTTTACTTTTTTTTTTAAATAAAGGGAAGATGATACACTATGCTTCAGATAGGTTGAATCTGAGGGATATGGGACATCTTATGGAGAGAACTCGAGCCATCATTTGGAAATACATGTCTGGAGTTAAAAGCTAAAGAAGTAATTCAGGATTCAGCCACTTTAAAGGAACCACTGAAAGCCTTGGGAGTTGATGTTATCACCTAGGAAAAAAGAGCTACGCAGGTCACTTACAGACCTGTGGAAAAGAGGGCCTGATTATACCTTGAGAGATGCTTACACCAGCGGAAAAGCATCCAAGAAATAACACAAGTTTTTTTTTTTTTATTCCATTAGTCTTTTATTTTAAACATCTTTATTGGAGTATAATTGCTTTACAATGGTGTGTTTAGTTTCTGCTTTATAACACAGGCTTTTAACAATATGGGGCACCATTCGTTTAATCTTCTACTCGTGTATCTGATTCTTTGTTAATATAGAAAAGTGACTCACCTGGATGTTACTTGTTTGGTGTCTGTCTGAGAATTAAAGAAAAAAGGTAGTTTTCTCTTGCATATCCTTTAAGGCAGTGTTTCTTATGCTACTGTTGGCTGATCATGTCCCACAATAAGAAATACATTTTACACATATATACTTAATTATGTAACTAAAACAAAGGGCTTTATGGAAAAATATTTGCCTGAATCTTCTGCAGTTAATGCCATTTTCAATTTATTCTATTCCATTAAAAAAAAAAAGGCTGGTTGGGTCCCAGTAAGTTGATATCACAACTGCTAATATATGGCTAACTGCACTGTGAAAGACATGGGGATTAAGGGGCTGTGGTTTCTAGAAATCCACTCTCCCTCTAGTGGTTGGCATCTTTCAGGAGAGAACAGAGCTTACTAGTCTCAGCTCAGCCTGAAGACCCCTGGAGAAAAGCTTAACTCCATCTCCAAAGGCCTCCCTTTCCTGTAAGGATTTTTAGCTTTGGGAGGAAGCCTAGGTGAGTTCTACCAGCAGTGTTGCTTGTTTGGTTCCCAGATGCAAATACGACTATTACTACTGCTGCTGCTGCTGCTGTTGCTAATAATAATAATGACATTTAAAAAAAAATAAATTTATTTATTTTATTTATTTTTGGCTGTGTTGGGTCTTCGTTGCTGCATGCAGACTTTCTCTAGTTGTGGCGAGCGGGGGCTATTCTTCCTTGTGGTGCGTGGGCTTCTCTTGTTGCAGAGCACGGGCTCTAGGCGCGTGGGCTTCCGTAGTTGTGGCACGTGGGCTCAGTAGTTGTGGCTCATGGGCTCTAGAGCGCAGGCTCGGTAGTTGTGGCACACAGGCTTAGCTGCTCTGTGGCATGTGGGATCTTCCCAGACCAGGGTTCGAACCCGTGTCCCTTGCGTTGGCAGGCAGATTCTTAACCATTGTACCACCAGGGAAGCCCAATAATGACATTTACTGAGTCAGGCACTTTACATAACATTGTTAACACAATTCTCATAATAAGCCTCTGAGGAAAGTACAATTGTTACCTCCATTTTACAGATGAGAAATACTGAGGCTAAGGGAGATATGCCCCAGATATGCCCCTGATCATCCAGCCAGTGAATGGTGAAGCTGAGATCCAAACTCAGCTTGCAGAATAGCGAGTGACAGTAAGCTATATCTTCTTTGGTCTACCTGGGCCTCCATGTCATCGCCATCAGTCCCTTGTGTGGCAGGGCTTGGTCTTTTCTCACGGCACTTGTTGCTCCTTCTCTCAGTGGAGCCTCCATGCGTTTAAAAATTTCTTGAATATAATCAAATATCTGACATGCATTCAGGAAGTGGAGGCAGGAAAGGTAGCAAGAGAGAAAGAGGAAGGGTGGAGCAGGTTGATGAATGGACTTCTGAGGCTGGGTTGCAAACAGCTATCTGAAAGGGTAGAGGCCAGACCTTCATCACCTTTACCTGGCGACAGTGTCTGGACTAATTCCCCGCTTCCATCTTCACCTCTGACAATCCCTCCACCCTCCCCATCTCCACCAGGCTTATCTTTCCAAAGCAGCACTGTCATCCTGCTTCATGCTTCCTGCTGACACTGCCAGCTCATCCTGTCCCAAACTGAATGCTTCCTCCCTCCCTTCAGCGCTACCCTTCAATGCTAACCCTTCTCACCCCACCCTGTGTCTACTCTGCAGATGGTCATTCCAGACTTGCACCTGGCCCCACCCACTATTTCCCCACACAAAGCTCAGTCTGGCAAGTTGTCTCTCTGTCCCTGGATGCGCGGGGCTTGTCTGATCTCAGTGGCTGTGCCCCCATTGTGCCCCTGCCTGGAATGCACCTCTACCCCTCCCCCTCTCTATACCTATCCATCCTTCACAACCCAGTTCAGATCTTGCCTCTACCCCTGATCTCTTCTTTTATCTTTGCTTTTATATCATCCATTTAGGAACATCACTAAGTACTGTAGACTATTTAAATGATTCATGTTTATACAGTTATCCAGATTCATTCATTTATTCATTTTAAAACTATTTATTATTGAATTGCCTATTAGGTTTCAGACACAGGAAACTCAATGACAATGAACGTCAGAAGAGGTCTCATAACTCCAGTATCCACAAACAGGGCCAGCAGGGTATAATCCAGAGTTGTTGTTTTTGATACTCAGCTTCCATTCACCTTCTAGGAAAATACTCCAATTATCTTTTGGGCACCTGCTTAAGTATTGGTCCATGTTGGATGAGCAGGGATGACCTCCCCACCTTGAATGAGGAGTAGGCATATGACAGAGGCCAGTCCAGGCCAGTGAGAGAACCGCATTTCCCTGGTCATAGTTATTGGTTCAGAGATGGTATGTAACTCTGGCTAGGCCACTGGAAATTAACCCCAGGTTTTTGCTAGAACTATCCGAGGATGCTAAGCTGGTTGAACCTGAGCCAGGAACTTCAGGCAATTATTACTGTCACCACTTGTAGAGGGCCTGTCTGAAGATGAAGCCAACATGGAGGAAATCAGAGTGGAGGGATGGAAAGCGACTGATTCTGGATGACATCTCTGAGGTGCTTAGATCCAGCCACTACTATACCTTAACATAATAAATTATCTCGTTTAGGTTGGTTTCTGTTAAGATTCTGTAATCTACAACTAAAAAGGTTTCCCTAATTAGCCTAGACTGATTCCCATTCCAGTTTAGGTTGGGTTGAGGGTCAGATCAAAGTGAATCTATTGATTTAGCAAGACTAAATGGGTATAGAGGAGCACTGCCTTTTTTCCTGTATAAATCCTTCCCTCATCCCAAGGCAAAAGAAATAAAAGCAATAATAAGCAAATGGGACCTAATCAAATGTAGAAGCTTTTGCACAGCAAAGGAAACCATCAACAAAATGAAAAAACAACCTACAGAATGGGAGAAAATATTTGCCAACGACATGATCAACAAGTGGTTAATATGCAAACTATACAAATGTCTCATACATACACACATACATACACAGGAATATTACTGAACCATAAAAAAGAATGAAATTCTGCCATTTGCAACAATGTGGATGGACCTAGAAGTTATATGCTTTGTAAAATAAGTCAGATAAAGACAAATAATCTATGTTATCACTTACATGTGGAATCTGAAAAATAAAACAAACGAATGTACATAACAAAACAGAAACAGCCTTACAGGTAAAGAGAACAAATTAGCAGTTACCAGCGAGGAGAGGGAATGGGGGAGGGACAAGATTGGGGTATGGGATTAAGAGATACAAACTACTGTGTATAAAATAAATAAGCAACAAGGATATATTGATAGCCATTATTTTGTAATAACTTTAAATGGAATATAATCTTAAAAAATTAAACACTATGCTGTATACCTGAAACTAATATAATACTGTAAATCAACTATACTTCCATTTTTAAAAAGCAAAAAAAAAACAAAAACAAACAACTTTCCAAGTATTTATAATGTGCTGTAGTTTGTATGATCTGACCAGGTCCAGGAAAAAAAAAAAAAAGCTAAATCCAGTCTGTTTAAACAGGTTATCATTGCTTAGAATTTACTTTCTATATGCCATAGAATATGATTTTATAATAAAGAAATTTGGAAAAACTTTTTGTTTTTTTGAATTGTCACGGGAGGGGGGACATCTTCACCTTGCCCGTTCCACAGGACTGCTGTGTAGCCTAAATGAGATTATGAAGCAGTGGTGGTGCGGGGAGCAGTGCTCTGTAAACCGGGATTTGCAACTTCACACACCTGCCTGGGGCTGGGGAAAGGCAGGTAAGTGTCGGCGAAGCGCAGGATACCAGGCAGCCAGGAGCACAGGCCTGGGCTGAGGCAGAAGCCCTTTCTCAAGGGAAACACTGACCCCACTCTGGCTGATTAATAACAAGTGAATCTGGTCTTAATGTTGCCACAACTTTGGGGGAGAATATACACATTAATATTTGTATGCAGAATCTCTCAGTGTTAAGAACACTGAATGCCAAAAAGCACATTTGAGGACCAGATCATCATTTTATGAACTCTGAAACTGTACAGAGGTGGGAATCTGTTTAAAATCAGGTTTCTTGTTTTTTAGTAAATCACTCCATTTCTACAACTTACTTTTATTCCCATCGTTTTATGGATTGGCTCCTCTATAGGCTGCTTTGCTAGGGGAAGAAGCATTCTCTATTTTCACAGGCACTAGAAAACATATTAGTTTGTTCTTTGGGAGTTTCCTAAGCTTTAAGGAGTTGACATGCTAGGTGGGGAAGATGGCCTGGGCAAGAGCTCTGAGCTGGAAGGAATCATACCTGCTGTATTAAGTGGTTTTCAGTAGTCTGGCAAACCTCTGAACCAGGCTGGCTGGACCAGGGTCAGGGTCCCTGGGATGGGTCTTGAGGCAAAAGGGAGGAGGGGAGTGTCATGGAGGAACACGGGTCCTGCTCACAATGGCCCTGCTTGTGTCCGGTAAACAGTATCAAGAGAGGCACGAGGGGGCTTCCCTGGTGGCATAGTTGTTGAGAATCCGCCTGCCAATGCAGGGGACACGGGTTCAATCCCTGGTCGGGGAAGATCCCACATGCCGCCGAGCAACTAAGCCCGTGCGCCACAACTACTGAGCCTGTGCTCTAGAACCTGCGAACCACAACTACTGAAGCCCACGCTCCTAGAGCCCGTGCTCCGCAACAAGAAAAGCCACCACAATGAGAAGGCCGCGCACCACAACGAAGAGTGGCCCCCGCTCGCCACAACTAGAGAAAGCCCGCACACAGCAATGAAGACACAATGCAACCAAAAATAATTAATTAATTTAAAAAAGAAAAGAGGGCTTCCCTGGTGGCGCGGTGGCTGAGAGTCCGCCTGCCGATGCAGGGGACACAGGTTCGTGCCCCGGTCCGGGAAGATCCCACGTGCCGCGGAGCGGCTGGGCCCGTGAGCCATGGCCGCTGAGCCTGCGCGTCCGGAGCCTGTGCTCCACAACGGGAGGGGCCACGGCAGTGAGAGGCCCGCGTACCGCAAAAAAAAAAGAGAGAGGCACCAGGTAGAGAGTATTTAAAGTCAAAGGTAGGAGGTCACTGACAGGAGACTGGAGTTTTGTCACGGGAAAAGGAGGTGCTGAGAGTTAGATTTGAGTGAGACTCATTTGTCTTCATGCTTTTAGAAGCTGCTAGATTTTGAGATGAAATTTTGCCTGTGGGACCAGTTGATATACCTATGGTGCTCCCTCATTCTTATGACTTTGGAGCATGCAGAGGGAAAGGAGAAAACCACTGTTTGGACATAAATGTCCTTAATAGAGTTCAGGAGTGATATGAGAAGCTACTAAAACATACAAATGTTAAGCTGATTTATACTGAACTGAATCACACCTTCTGAAGCTTGTTTTCCCACATTTTCTTTGAAAGTATCCTTAGTTCCTTCCCATACTCATTGCACAAGACTGCTTGTAAGCCCTCTTGAGTGTGGAGAAACAGCAGAACTCCTCAAACAAAAACCAAAGAAATATCAAAAGGTTGTAAAAGCAATTTCTTCAAGCTTAAGACATCATATCATCATAATATCTAGAAATAAACAGAAATCAGGTAAGAGGATTTACTGTGGTTAATCCCTTTGTAAAGCAAATGTATCAATAGCATGTGTAGTCTCACCTAAGTTTTTGTGTTTTGTGGATCTGATTTTGGGTTTGCTTAAGGTAGGACACACCTGTGTCCTATCAACACCTCTCCCCCAAAGTGAAGTGACTTTGAAATGAATGAACACGAGTAATTAATTACCACCATCATCAAATTTCCTTTCGACACCATACTATGTGGGTTTTCTATTTTGTGTTTGGAGTCAAATAGAGTCATAGCACATTAGAGTAGAAAGGGACTGTTGATATCCTTCATTCTGTCCTCTTCAATTTGCAGACAAGGACATGGAGGCCCAAAGAGTTAGAGAGATACGCCCAGGGTCACATAATCAAGTAGTGGCTATAATGACACTCTTGGTCTTACCCAACATCCAGTCTCTACTTCTTTCTTTTCAACAGAATTCCAGTTTTGGCATCTATCCTTCCCCAGTGTGACTCAGGGATCACCAACGTGACACCATTTCCAGATCCAGGGTAGATCCTGGTTAGTCTAAACCAATCAATGCATGGCATGCTCCTGGCAACCACTATTAATCCAGAGGGGAGTACATGACCTATGGTGCACCAGTAAGACTGAAGGAGAGAAATTATGTCCTTTGCTTGGGGGAGAAGACTCCTTCTCCTGCATGGAGCCTCCATTACCATTGAAAGGCAACTTTTCACCATCAGGGATCAATCTGATGCAGGTGTCCAAGCACAATTAGAGCACGGCTCAACCTCTACTAAGTGAGTCTGTTCATTATACCACACAATTGCCTCACAATTACTAGTAGCTTAGGCTGCTCTGCTGGCATCTGGGCAAAAGGAATTTTTCCAACTTTTCCAGGCTGCTGAGTAGAGGTGGTGAGTAGCCAAAGAATGGCACTGAGGGAATTTCTGTAGTTCAGTCTTTCGCCACTGAAGCCTTATGCTGGTCCCCAGTGCTGTGAATGGCACTGCCTGCATTTGCATATGGCTAAGGGACAAAAGAGGAAGAAACTACCTGACCTAGGCAAGATATTTTAGTTGCAAGTGACAGATAATGCAATTCAAGCTGTCTAAATAATAAAAGAAATACATGGGCTTAAGTAAAAAGGATCTTGGGCGTGTGACTCACCTACAGGCTCAAATGCTGCCACTAGGACCCTGCCTCTAGTCACTTTTGGGCTGTCCTATCACTCACACTGTCTTTATTTATTCCCACATTCCACACGGGGGTAAGACTGCAGCCAAAACCCCCAGGCACACCTTCTCGCCTGCTCAGGACCAACAGAAAAGAGATGGGTCTTTCTCCAGTCTCAGGTGAGGCAAATGTCTTAAAAGTTGGAGTGCCCAGTGCGAGGTAGGAACCCTTCGCTCCTCAAGGAGAAGCTCCGGGTTTTGAGTTCCGTCCTGCGGCGGGTCGCGGCGCTAGGGGGTGGGGGTGGGATTTATGGCGAGAATTGTGTTTCAGCGTTTCCTACCTGCTTCCAGGCGAGTTTCCTCTCATTTGCCCGATGTGAAGGGGTCGATCTGCCAGTTTTTAAGTTTTTCTCAGAGGAAATCCTTCCAAACTTCGAATTTGGTGGGTCCCCGACGAGCTCAGGTCTTCCCGCTTCGCCATCTTAAACGCAACCCCTATGCAAATATATTCTTGACTCTCATTGGCTCTGGCTGGATCACATGCCCTTCCTGAACCAATCACTAGGGCAGTGTCCTGAAGAGCCGGACCTGAGCTACAAGTCTCTCCCTGGATTGAAGAAAGCGGACTGAGAATGGCAGCAGATACCCTGGGGGGAAATTACCGTTCTGTTTACCCAGAAGACATGCGAATAGGTTCTCGCTGTCCAACTCAACACCTAGAAGCTTTTCTAAATGTGTAGATTCTTTTGGTTTATATTGTGCAAAGAGCGGAGACTTTGAAATCAGAAGAATGGAGATTTCAGTCCCGGCTCTCTGAGTCTTTCTGGTCTCCACAATTGTTAAATGGGAGAGAATACCTTTACCCAGTTTGATCCCTGTGTTGTCCCGAGGCTTGAATGAGATCCTGTATAGGAAAGTACTTTTATAATAAATGTTAAGGGCTAAATCCAAATGAGGGATTGTCGTTATTACTATTATCATCTTTTCTGAATTTTTCCCACTCATGCTCTGATTATGATGCAATGCTCTTTCAGGCAAGGCGTGGAAAGTAAATGCATCATCAGCAACTAGAAAGAATTTGGCCAGGGTTGCTATAAGCGTATATACAATCTCTGTGAGAATCAGAAATAGACCCTTTCCTCCATCTCTGAGTGGTGCAGTTTCCAGGGAACATGGCTTGGCAGGGGAATAGGATCTTCATGCAGAGAAAAAGCCACCCCTTCCTCTAGGTAGACACCTGCATGCTAGGTTGCATGGCTTGGTGAGGGGAAAGCACACTGGATTTCAACTGTCCCTGCCCCGTTGACAGGAGGGCGGGCAGGCAAGGGTGGAGGGTTGTTCTGTGCAGTGCACAACCTGCACAGCTGTACCCTGTGGACCTGACTTTGGTGATGAACCATTGAGGAGGTTGAACTCTGAAAGCCTAACTCCTCATTTTCCTGGCAAAGTTCACCTAACCTTCTAAGACCATTTATCAATTTCCCCTTTTCTGCACATTTTCACTTCATGCTGAATGCAGCAGTCTGTGCTGTCTCTTTCAGTTAACTACCCACTAGCAATCCAGATTCTGCTGGCTTTTCAGATGCTCACCGCATCCCACTCCAACTGCAAGGAAGAGAATCCTTCCTTTTAAACCGTCCTGATGAGTGATGTTGCAGAGGATAGCTAAGCCTTTAAAATGAGCACAGCACATTCTTTGCCTGCAGTTGTCTGTTGCTGGAAAGTCAGATGCTGATTTCTCCGAATTGCTCAGGAAGACGGGATGCAAACACAGGCAGCTTCACCTAGATTGACCACCCCTGTTTGCTATTCTAAATCCTCCTGGTAACAGCAACTCCGGAAAGAAATTATTTGAACTAGATCCAGCCAGCCTCCAGGGAGCCAGGGAATGCCTTTGTGTTACTATGAGTGAAGGTCTTCCTATTCTAAAAGATTATCTTTCTCTTGTGTGAAAGACGGATAGTTAGAGCCAGCATGAGCTTGCAATGTTGTTGTGACCGTGTTGCCCCTTTCACTTCATCCGTGGTATCTTTTGGGGCACCTGAAATTACAGAAACTTTCCAACGCGATGTGAGCCAGGAGTAACTGGTCACCATGACATCGGTGGTGTGGTTTAGGTAAATTGGGTCTCCGTTTAAAGCATGCTCAGGTGTCTTTTGCCTAGAAAACACCTTTGCTTGACACTGCTGTTCTTCCCTCATCCCTCTTCTTCTTTACCCAGAAAATAGCCTGGTGTGCTGCCATTTTCTCACTGTCTCCTTGCCTCTTTTACTTCCTACTTCCTCCAAGTAGATGGTTTTTCCATTTGTCTCCCTCTCTCCACAGATCCATTCTCTGCCCCTCTTGGGCTCCCCTGCTCTGGGGTTTCTGGTTGGTTCACCCAATGGGAGGCATGGCAGGAAACTGGAGGGTGTGAGGGCTGTGGGATGAGGTGTGGGCTGCCTCTGACCCTCCATGGCAGCCTCATGAAGGCTCTGGTAGAGACTGTGTCCCTCTGCAGCCCCAGTTCCTGGTGGGAGGGGTTCCTCCACGGCTCCAGTGTCACCACCCCCTCTCCTGCTCCTTCAGGCACAAGGATGGAAACAGCTTCCAGCAATCATGAGTCTCTGGGTGACTCATTATCTCTTTCTGGCTCCTTTAATCCTGCCTACATCTTATAAAGCCCCTTCGTGAAATTCTTTAGAGTCCAACTTTTTTGAGTGTCCATCTGTTTCCTGCCAGGACACTAACTATACAGCCTTCGTCCTCGCCACTCTTCCAGAAGAGCTCCCTGGCTGGTCACCAGGGCACTCAAAACAGGTACCCAAGAAAACCTCCCTGCTCTTCTTTTTAACCCCTTGTGCTTAGGTTATTTCTTCCTCTTTATCCTCTCCTCTCCTAGATGCTACCCTATCCTCCTTTTCTTCTACCTTTCCACTCATTCTCTGACAAGAACTACTCTAATTGTTTCTTAAGTGGTCCTCTAATTTCCATTCCATCCTGCCCTATCTGGAACATCACCCATTAAAAAATAATATTCCCAAAACCCCTGGAAACAATTTATGGAGCAGTCTCACTCGGGATGGAGACGTTCTGGAGAGCTTCCATTTGCCCCTCTTGATCAATTCCTCCTTCTCCATCATGCTCTGAGTCCTGGGAGACAGACCTTTAGGGAGGTAGCAAAGGGCTCCCTTGTCCTCTAGCCTTTCACTGGGCTCAGCCAGTTAAGAATCACTGGCAAGGACTCTAAGGGCAGGAGGAAGATAAGGTTGCGGTATTCATCTCCCAGGCTGCCTCCCAGATGGCCAGAGGGTCGGCAGTGGCTACATTTCTCTCACATAGACCACAGCCCCCTGCTGGGTAGCCCTTTCTACAGCCACACCTACTTTCTCGCCTTTGGACCTCGGGATGCTAGCATCTCCCTGCTACTTGCTAGGCTTAACTTGCCCACCACTTGTAAATAGTCCTGTCCTATTAAACTCTCTTAAATTACCTCCATTTGAAGGTACCATGTGCTTCCTGCTGGGACCCTGACTGGTCCTGAGGCCCCAGTCACTGCTGTCAGTCAAGCTCTGCAGACTTTCCCTCTCCTATCACTGAGGGAGCTCTCATTGTGTCCTGGTCATTTCAATTTATCACCACTTAGGTCCAGTCTGGTTAGAAATTTAATCTCATCTCTGACTTAATTCTCATCTCTTCTCTTCCCCTCAGGAATAGGGACCTGAGGGGGAAGGCATGGTGTACTCTTTCCCTTCCTGCCGCCTCTACCAGGCATCTCCTGTATGCAGGTGCTGGAGGAAGGATGAGGAAAAGGTACGGGTCTCTCTTTTCATAACCAACTGCTGAGATAGTTTGGTCTTTCTGCCAGTGTCTCTGGCTAATGGAGGCTGTCTATGGAGCAAGAGTTCACATGCTGATTCTTGCAGGTTGGGCTAGGTTATGCTGTGGTAACACATCATTCCCAAATTTAGTAACTTATATCATTAACGGCTTACTTCTCTTTCCTGCTACATGTCCACTGCAGGCCACGAGAAGCTCTGCTCACCCGATCACTCGGACGCAGGCTCATGGGACAGCCCTCACCTCCAACACTGTCAGAGCCTACGACGGGAACAAGAGCTTGCAGAAGATCTTACACCAGGACTGAATCCGGAGGCCTGGAATGACTTCTACTTGCATCTCATTGGCCAGGACTGGTCATGTGGCCCCACCCAACCAGAATGGGAACAGGAAGTACAATCTTACCACGTGCCCAAAAGGAGCGCCCTGAACATTTGCACATTTGGGAGCAGCACTGATGATTACAACAGGGCACCCGTGTGAGTTCTCTAGAAGATTCAGCATGGCCTCCTTCTCTGGCAAGGAGGGTCACACTCCTGGCTGAAGACCACCGTCCCTCCCCTCACATTACTGGAAGTATTACGTTCCATGGCATCTTCCTTCTGGATCTCCTCTTCTCACAGGCAGCCCTGGGTGACTGACAAGATGGCTGAAGCCCAGCTACTGTTTTTTAAAGAAAAGTATTGTGGTCAAATATACAACATGAAATATGCCAATTTATTTTAAAGTATACAAATGAGCGGTATTTAGTACATTCATAGTGTCATGCAACCATCACCACTATCTAGTTCCCAAACCTTTTTTTTTAAGCATCTTTATTGGAGTATAATTGCTTTACAATGTTGTGTTAGTTTCTGCTGTATAACAAAGCGAATCAGCTGTACATATACATATATCCCCATATCCCCTCCCTCTTGCGTCTCCCTCCCACCTTCCCTATCCCACCCCTCTAGGTGGTCACAAAGCACCGAGCTGATCTCCCTGTGCTATGCAGCTGCTTCCCACTAGCTATCTATTTCACATTTGGTAGTGTACATATGTCCATGCCACTCTCTCACTTCGTCCCAGCTTCCCCTTCCCTCCTCCCCCGTGTCCTCAAGTCCATTCTCTACATCTGCATCTTTATTCCTGTCCTGCCCCTGGGTTCTTCAGAACCATTTTTTTTAGATTCCATATATATGTGTTAGCATACGGTATTTGTTTCTCTCTTTCTGACTTACTTCACTCTGTATGACAGACTCTAGCTCCATCCACCTCACTACAAATAACTCAATTTCATTTCTTTTTATGGCTGAGTAATATTCCATTGTATATATGTGCCACATCTTCTTTATCCATTCATCTGTTGATGGACACTTAGGTTGCTTCCATGTCTTGGCTATTGTATATAGTGCAGTGAACATTTTGGTACATGACTCTTTGTGAATTATGGTTTTCTCAGGCTATATGCCCAGTAGTGGGATTGCTGGGTCATATGGTGGTTCTATTTTTAGTTTTTTAGTTCCATACTGTTCTCCATAGTGGCTGTCAATTTACATTCCCACCAACAGTGCAAGAGGGTTCCCTTTTCTCCACACCCTCTCCAGCATTTATTATTCGTAGGTTTTTTGATGATGGTCATTCTGACCAGTGTGAGGTGATACCTCATTGTAGTTTTGATTTGCAGTTCTCTAATGACTAGTGATGTTGAGCATCCTTTCATGTGCTTGTTGGCAATCTGTATATCTTCTTTGGAGAAATGTCTGTTTTGGTCTTCTGCCCATTTCTGGGTTGTTATTTTGATATTGAGGTGCATGAGCTGCCTGTATATTTTGGAGATGAATCCTTTGTCAGTTGCTTCGTTTACAAATATTTCCTCCCATTCTGAGTGTTGTCTTTTCATCTTGTTTATGATTTCTTTTGCCGTGGTTCCCGAAACTTTTAATCACCCCAAAAGTAGACCCTGTACCCATTAAGCAGTTACTCCCTATTTCTCATATCCTCTAGTTCTTGGTAACCACTAATCTGCTCTCTATGAATTTGCCTATTCTGGGTATTTCACATACATGGAAACATACACTATGTGACCTTCTGTGTCTTAAGCACAGCTACTTTTTGAGGTGTCCTGGTGACCACGGGAAGCCCAGGCAGAACTGTGGTACCAAATGGTGGCTGTGCAGGTGCCCCACAGCTGCCTTCTCTCTCCACCTGCTGTCACTCAGATTTCCTTTTCCCTGGCTCAGAGGGAGAGCAGCACCCTGCTGCCTAAGCAGGCAAAGGATGGCTGCCTCCCTGTCTTCCAAGTGCCTCAGTCTCTATGGGAATCCCCCCCAGACACCGGTGGGAGGTGGGGCGGGGAAGAAGGCGTGTCCCTGCTACACAGAGGAGGCAAAGCCACTGTGTCCGCATCCCTCCTGACCCCCAGCCCCTCCCCAGTGGAAGTGCTTATACAGCTCTTCAAAGTGGGGGGGATTAGAGTGGAGCCACAGTTAATCATTTGCGGAAGAGTGTGGTATCTGGCCCATCTTTTTCCTTTATTTTTCACAATATGTGTTACTTAACTGCTGTTGTTTTCAGCTGTGGTCCGAGCGCCAATCCTGCTGCAACAAGAAAGGCCCTAGTTTGATATCTTCTTATACATCATTTTGATAATGTTCCTCTCGCTCCTCGAACTTCCATATCTCACTATTATGAATGGAGAAATTCCAAAGGCTTGTCTTGGCATTCAAGGCTCTCTTTACCCCCCCACCCTTGCCCCTCTGCCCCAGTTATCCTCAATAGGATAGGTCAAAAAGCAGCCCCAGCCCAGAGTGTATTCCTCCTTGGCAAACTCCTCTGTGTGCTGTGCCCAGCTTTGTTTTTGTGTTTCTGGTTTAGTTTGTTTCAGTGGGAGGGACTGACTTGTGCCTTGGAGGAATTATTCCCAGCCCTGGAGAAATGCCTAGCCCAGAGCTATGGCCACATCCCAGTGCAGTCTGACCTTTCTCAGGATGGCCTAGAGCCACCCTAGACCAGAAATTGCCCTTGGTCATGCAGGCACTTGGAAGTGGGCATGCCCGGTGCCTGCTGCCCCACAGCCTGCAGGGGCCGGGTGCACTCTGTCTCCTTTTAGGGTTCCAACTAGCCAACTAGGTCTCCCTACGTCAGACCAGGCTGGCAGCATTCTGTGTTGAGGCACTCTGACTTCTGCAAATCCCTTGCTTCCCTAAAAGTGAAGGCAGAGGCTAGAGGCACAAGGTGTTTCAAGAAAGTTCGCCACGCTCCAGGCTTCCGTAAGGCCTATGACTTGGCTTGCATCCAGGTGAGGGCGGCCCACTGCCCTCTGTTGTCTAAACGTTATCTCTTCACTTCAATAATGCTAAACATTATTCCCCTTCACAAAGACTTCTCACCTAGACCTCTATGGCAACTCTCCAAGAAGCTCTCTTCCTCTAAATTCTCCCCTCCAATCCATTCTCTCTGTGGCTGCTAGATTCATTTTGCTAAAGCCCTGTCGTATCTTGTCATTCCTCCACTCAAAAACCATCAGTGGTTCTTATATCCTGTGGTATAAATAATTAGTTTGTGTAATCAAGGTATCCCGTGCTTAACTCCAGAGGGTACAAACCCCATAAATTCTGCCACCCCTCCCTGAGTGCAGGCCAGGGAGCTGAGGAGAAGGAGGGACAATATGTCATATCCCACTCCCAGTTCTGAGGGGTGCCACTTGGGGTGCTGGTTCTGGGATGCTCCTGCCGGTGCCAAACACCCTTTACATTTGGGACCCCCTCTTATCCTAGACTTTCCATCAGGCCCTCTAACAACATGACTTATATGTACCAAAAAAGGGAAGTTCTAGATGAGATAAGAGTAAGCCGGTGATGGCTAGTTCTTGGCACACATGCTATCACATTTCTCCTCCCCTACCGATAGCAGATGTGACTAATCCACATTTGCCCAGTGAGCCCAATGGAGGCCTCAAAAAACCTTTTCAACACTACTGTAGGCAGCCCCTACCAATCAACTGAACTTAGCAAGTGAGATGCAATCTGTTACCCCTACACCCAGCTCTTCCAGGGAGTGAAACTTTAAACCTTGTCAAGATGGATACAAAAGACACGGACAGGCCGCTAAAGTGGACCCACAAGTGGCCAGGGGCTCACTATTGTGGGATAATTGTATTATTTTGAGTTTTAACCACAGTTTTCCCCCTCATTTCATTATGCCCCTAGTCCTTCCCTGAATTCAGGCTAATGACATTCTGCTTCTAGTCTCTTGGTGAATGAATGACTCTGAAAAGGCAGAGAGAGAGCTAAGAGTCTAAACAGACTTTGGAAACTCCTGGCAGAGATGGTACTTTGAGAAAAAAAAAAGAGAAAAGCTTAAGTTTTGGAGTTTCAAAAGCATGTGTCATAAGGGGACTCAGAGCACAGAGAATATACGATGAGTAGAAAAAAAGAATGAAAACAGGCAAAAAGGGAAAAGCTCTTCAAGCGTGGAAGTCAGAGTGGGAAGAAATATGGGGAGAGGTGGGCCTTTGGGAAGAATTCCTGTGCCCTGCATGGCCTTGGGCCAAGTCTGGGGGAGGAATGATGGCACCCCAGGTAGTTTTGAGAAACTGAGGCACAGGGCATGAAGGTTGAGCCCAAGGAAGTGCCCAGCAGAGTATGGAATGTGAAGGTCCTCAGACAAACCCTCTGAGTTTCTTGAAGCCCAGGATAGTGTGAGAACTGCAGCCTGGACCCTGTGCTTCTGAGAGTAGCACAGACGAAGCTCAGGGAGCCAGTGAGCAGGGGGGACCAGAACAATATGGCAGAAGACGGTGGGGGTGGGGACCCCTCTGTGATGCCAGCATGGTGGATGATGACACGGAGGACCTGGCGACACCTTCCCCTGAAATCCTGGGAGCCCTAAAGGAATGTGGATCTCCAGGAATCCTGAACTTACTGAGATTAAAGTCCTGCCATTGGGCAGAGTGGGAGCTGAAAAGGGGAACTTAATCACAGAAAGGAGAGTTATTATACACTGTGGACACAGTTTAGCTGCTATCTGTATGCGTTACACATAGAAAGGCTCTCCTCAAACAATGAGGAGGAGGTGACATTCTCTGGCTCTTGACTGTGGCCTGGGAAACATACCAGTGGTCTCTGGTAGGAAGCGTCCAGCTCACGGCAAGGCTCCCCTGTATCTGTAGTACTGGCTGTGGATCTGGTCCTGCACTCCGGGAAGGAACGGCTGTACGGCCTTGGAGAAGACGCAGGGATGGGCAGCGGTGAGAGAAGCAGGAAAGTTGGCGGGGACAGTGCTGACTCCCAATACAGCTGTGTAGTTATGACTGTGGCCTGGAATGCACGGCGCTGACAGGAGATTTAATCAGAGTCGGCAAGGTGAGGATTTAATCCATGAAGGCCCCATGGATTGTTCGTGAATTCCTGGAGCACTGTAGATATATAAACCAGGCCGACTAAATAAGATTGGAGGGAAGGAAAGGTTTTATGGCTCACAGAAGGTAGTATATTTCTGGGCCTGTTAGCCCTGTAAGAATAGGCAGGTTGGAAATATAAATATTTTAAAGAAGGGGCTAATTTAGGGCTTCTCAACCTTGGCATTATTGGCATTCTGAGTCAGGGAATTCTTTGTTCGGGGTGGGGATTCTCGTCCTGAGCATTGGAAGATGTTCAGCAGCATATCTGGCCTCTGCCCATCAGAGGACAGGAGCTCCTCCCCCACCCACCCCTGTTCTGATAACCAGGAATGTGTTCAGATAGTGCCATATGTCTCCTAACATGCAAAACTGCCCCCAGTGGATTAGTTTAATGTTCTCCTCAAATGCAGCATAGACTAGGGGGTCATACAAAAAGAAAGTGGGGTCTATAGTCCAGTAAGTCTGGAAATGCTGAATGAAAACAAGCTAAACAGAGCATTTTATTTGTAGGGCTTCTCAGGTCTGCAATATGCTGTCGGATACATTAAATCTCCAAGAGGGAAGATGTGGCATTAGCGTGCATTCAATACATGCTGGGCATTGCTTTTAGGTACGTTCATGGGCTGTAAACACAAGGGTTAATAACAACAAACGTGTCATTAGTGCTTTACAAGTTAAGTGTTTGCCAAATAGATTTTGCATTTTCCTTATCACAATTCTCCAAGGTAGGTATAATTATCCCTTCTCAGAGGAGAGAGAATTGGGACTCTCTCGATTAAAGTATTTGCCCATGGCCACCCAGCCAAGAGATGGGGAGACTGGGGCTGGAACAGATTTAAATTCTCAGTTCCATATTCTTAACAGGGCTCTGTGCGGCCTCAGGGGCACGGCCCTGCGTTCCTGAAATGAATGTTTAGCCAGGGTCAAAGCACATCCTCACTCTTGGGGACACGGACTCCTTTATATTTACAGTTCTCCTGAGAGACATTGTTAGCTGCATCCACATTTATGCGGGCAAACAGGGGCTTGATGGAAAAATACTGGCTTATCTGTATGGTGAAGAAAGTTTCTTTTCATTACAATTCCTATGTAAAACTTTTTTCTCCTTTCTGAAAATGAGAATTATATAACTGTGTTGTTTTATTTTTCCTTGGTTGCCAGGAAGCTCAGATTCAAACTTTCCATCTTGTCTGACAGTCTTGTGCCCTTTGCCTTTGCTTCTATTAATCATGTATTGTATGTACTTTTTTTTTTTTTTTTTGGCTGTGTTGGGTCTTTGTTTCTGTGCGTGGGCTTTCTCTAGTTGCGGTGAGCGGGGGCCACTCTTCATCGTGGTGCGTGGGCCTCTCACTGTCGCCGCCTCTCTTGTTGCGGAGCACAAGCTCCAGACGCACAGGCTCAGTAGTTGTGGTTCACGGGCCCAATCGCTCTGCGGCATGTGGGATCCTCCCAGACCAGGGCTCGAACCCGCGTCCCCCGCATTGGCAGGCAAACTCTCAACCACTGCGCCACCAGGGAAGCCCCTGTATGTACTTTTATATGGTATGAACACTGACTCAAAGGCTTTGTGGATAAGAAGGGATATAGTAATACATATAATTAATAAATGGAAACTTTTCAAAATATCCACCCCTTAAAAAAAACCCCACATTCTTTAAAAATGGTTCCACCTGATTTTATTTTCCTATTATATTGGAAAGCCCATGTGTGGATTGCAGCTAGGAGCAGTTACACTTGAGTGAAAGATAAGTAGCCATCTATATGGGATGATTAGTTTTTTTTAAAAAAATCAAACTGATATTTGCATAGTGTTCTGGGTTTACAAAGCCTTTGCATAGACATTCTCTTATTTGATCTCATCACCTGGCTTCTCCGAGAGCTGCAGCAGTACCACTAATGACTACCCTCGTTTGACTGCTGATGAATAAACCCTGGCTCAAATATTTTAGGTGACTTATTTTGCTTTCTAATGTTACTGGCCCGGACCAGCTAACGGAAGAGTTTAGGAGTAGATCTGGGTCTTCTGCCTCCAAATGGGCTGTTGGTCTTGAGCAGGGGTGGCAAATCTGTGTTATGTGTAATCTACGCATCCCTCCCTTCCCTCTGTCCCCGCCCAGACACACTCCAGGGGCCGAGAGGTGGCAGTTGCAGCCCCAATTGATCTCAGCTCTCTTTTCCCATTGAGCTCAACCCTAACCAGAGTCCTCAACACAGTGCCCCAAACATACCACCAGTGACATGATACAATACATCCCAGGACTAGACATTTTTTTAGAATTTTGTTAAACTCAAAAAATTCTCCAGTTGTATGATTGTATACTAGATTAGAAACCCAAGATCATCAAACATGATGGATTTATCTGTAGCATCTGCATGGCAACTTTAAAAGTAGCAGTGTGTTAGTCTGCTTGGGCTGTCATAACAAAATACCATAGACTGGGTGGTTTAAACAACAGAAATTTACCTCTCACAGTTCTGGAGACTAGAAGGCCAAAATCTGGGTATTGGCCAACTTGGTTTCTGGTAAGGGCCCTCTTCCTGACTGGCAGACAGCCCAGATTCTCGCTGTTCTCACGTGGCCTTTCCTTAGTGTGTGGGCATGGAGAGAGAGAGAGAGAGAGAGAGAGATTTCCCTTTTCCTCTTCTTATAACTCCACAGTCCTATTGGATTAGGACCCTAACTTTATCACCTCTTTTAAACTTATCACCTCCTAAAAGCCCAATCTCCAAGCACAGTCACATTGGGGGTTATGGCTTCAACATACGAACATAGGCAGACAGTTTAGTCCATAGCAAGCAGATATGTCATTTAGGAGTAATTTTTATTCCCAAGGTTCATTCCAGTCTGGATGTGCTAACTTTTAAATCAGCCATTACTAATGGACTAAAAATAGCATAGCCAAACACCTAGAGCAAGTATTATACCTTAAAAAAAATCTGGTTGCTTCAGCTACATGGCACTGAATTCCCTTCTTAGCTGAGACTTGGAATCCTACACTCACAGTAACTGCAAGTCTCGCTCCGGGTCCAAGATTGTGACATAGGCCAATATTACAGGATAGTAGCTATAGAAGCTATTTGGGAAGAAGGAAAAATGTCTTCTTAAAGGATGACTCAAGCAGAACCCAGTTCTCTGTCCTCATGTACTCCACAATGTCAGGATTTTGGTTTAAAAACAAACCATTCATTTCTCCAAAGCCTTGCCTTGTGTCTGACTTGCAGAATAAATTAAGAGCGATTAAAATCAACATCCTCCTCATTGCATTGTATTGTTCATCATAAATTTGCTTCCTTTACTCTGGTCATAGATGATATAAGATCTCTATTATCATTGATGAAATCACAGCCTAGTGTTCTTCATCTAAGGATTGTTTGTTATTTAAGGCCACGTTCTTGTTCTTTTTGATCCCATTTTCTTAATTTCATATACATGTGCTAGAAAATGACCAAATGAAAAAGGAATCTTTGGACCATTGATTGACAATCATGGATCATCCTGTTTCCAACCTTTCTCTCTTTCTCTCTCTCTCCCTCTAAGTATAAGGGATCCTGAGCCTTGCACGATAAAGTCACAAATGGAACTAAATTATGCTGAGCAAAAATAACTTCTTTTACTGAGAATTTCCCAGGAGTTTTGATATTTTTGACTCTTACTCACTAAATATGGAAAACATTGAGACACCATGAGAAGCAGGGGAGCTGTTCTGCTTTTTTTAGTCCTTCTTTTAAGAAATCATTTCATCCCTTTAATGCTGTGTTCACAATATATCAGAAATCCCTTCCCTGTACAAAAGTCACAGCCCTTGGCATGGTCACAGTTTCTGGAGATGCTCTCTGAGCTTCCTTTTTTTTTTTTTTTTTTTCGCGGTACGCGGGCCTTTCACTGTTGTGGCCTCTCCCGTTGCGGAGCACAGGCTCCGGACATGCAGGCTCAGCGGCCATGGCTCACGGGCCCGGTCGCTCCGCGGCATGTGGGATCCGCCCGAACCCGTGTCCCCTGCATCGGCAGGCGGACTCTCAACCACTGCGCCACTAGGGAAGCCCTGAGCTTCCATTTTTATATAAAGAGTATATATTTTTATATATATTTTATACAAAGGATTTATATACTTTTATATAAAGAATATATATGAATTATAATTTATATTTTCTAATGGTCTGGGTGTTGTCCAATACATGGAAATGATAGAAATGGACATTTCACAACATCTTTCTTCTTTAAGGAATCAGGTCCCTTTAGACATAATCTCCTCTGTCTCCCATTCAACACAGGTTCAAAGTATTATCCAAATTCAGGGGGTGCATCAGTGGAAATATGGTGGAAAGTATATATATATATACACACTTGTGTATAAGGGCTAGGGAGGGAATTTTGTCCTTCCTCATGCTTGTGTAAGATGCTTCCTTATGAAAGAAAGACATGATCAGAAACTTCAGGGTTTATTTTGAGGATATGATTGTGGAAGTCAAGAAGAGGTGGAGCAATGTGAGCAGTTAGGTGGCTCAGCTTCACTGAAAATGGACACACTGTCAATAATCCTTAGGACTCATTAAGAGTTTTAGCAGTTTGACAGAGATGTCAATCTAAGGGCAACCTAGTAACCTGCAATACTCCTGTTTCACATCTTCCCCTGGTGCCATTTAATGCATTTCTCTATCCCTTGTGGCGCATGGTGCGTGCAAATTTATAGTTAGACACAGACATTTGAGTAGATTTTCCTCCTGCCCCCTCCCCCACGGCCCCCACTCTTCCTCCTCTTCCTTTTCTTGGCTAAGACTTCAGAATTGTTCTTGTATTTCTGTTTGGTTATCTCTCCCTTAGGGTTTGAGCCATTGATATTGATTGCCTGGATGCATGAATTCATTGGGGTTGCAAGATGGTAGCAGTCTAATTTTATCCTTCTTTACTGGCTGGAACACATCTATGAAGAGAAACTTTCCCACGTCAACTATTTGGTTGCCTTGACATACAGCTCCTTTGGAAAGCAGAAAAAATGCTTGATTCTTTCCTTTTATTTGTTATTTTTCAAGATAATGAGTTGGCTCATTAGCATCTTCCAAAAGTAATCAATGATGATGTTTAAAAAAAAAGTCACTATGAAAATATAGATATAAACATATTTGTTGTGTTTTCAATCTCTTAGTATCTTTATCTTTATTGATTGCCAAGTTCTCCCATTTTTGACCAATAGGCTGGTCCTGAGTCTTTGGTATGATCCCAGTGATCTTTGGGAAATTCCTTGCTTTCAGGTATGACAAAATGTTCTAGGCTCATCTTGTACACTTTTGGCTTCAGACCAGAATCAGCAATTTCTCTAAGTCAGCCTGGTTCCTTATAGTGGAAAATGATCTTTAGACTTCACCGTCAGGGGTGCCAGAGGAGTTCGTTAACACTGGCCTGGTCATTGTTCCAAAGTTTTTTAAGAGACAGAGATAGGGAATTTTAATTTCTGTTTTAAAGACACATTATGAATTCAAAGTGAAATTTCAAATTTAAATTCAGTTCTACAGGGTTTTAATTTATCAGCCTTATGTCTGTATCTCCTTTCTCTCATGTTAAAAATTATGATTTCTAATGATACAATATAACTGCTAAATTGCTTTATTCTTGCCCCTCTCAGTCTAAAAATAAAAATACCAACACCACAACCAATAATTTATAATGACTAAAATAGGGTCTTTCTTTTTTTTGCAGTTCTATATCATGAATTGATTTAGATTAGTTCATCTCTATGTGGTTCTGCCACCAACTAGACATATGGTCAGGTTTATTTGCTTTATTCTGCTTCTGACTTCTCAGGTTGTTTTTGTATTATATTAACTTTGTTGTAATTATGCAAAATAGTAAATAGTTCCAAAGTTAAATCTACAAAACAAAGGTATATTCAAGGAAGTCTAGCCTTTTTCCTGTTCCCTCTACCTATTTATTCCTCTGTCTATAGGTAACATTAAAAACTTGTTTTATTATTCCATTAAAAATTATAAGCAAAAAAAAAAATTATAAGCAATGTGCATATATCTACTTATATCCTCCTACTTCTTAGATAAATGAAGTCTACCATACACACTTTTTCCCCTTCTTGTTTTTTTTTTTTGTATTTAACAATCTATCTTGAAGATTATCCTGAGTAGCATATAGAGATATTCCACATTCCTAAAAGGGCATAATTTTCACTGTATTCACGTACTAACCAAATCTTAACAGTCTTCAGGACCACAAAGGAAAAAACAAGACCCTATTAGAAGAACCTTCCATACACAATTGCTGGAACTGTCAATTGTTGCAACCACTTTGAAAGGCAATTTGACAAAATCCGAAACAGACAAAAGTGTTCTGGCTATAACTCAGCAATTCTCTTTCTAGAGAAACTTAGTGTTGAAGGTGTACAACATCGTTCATACTAGTGTGAATAAAAAAAGAAAACCCTGGGCTTCCCTGGTGGCGCAGTGGTTGGGAGTCTGCCTACCGATGCAGGGAACGCGGGTTCGTGCCCTAGTCCGGGAGGATCCTGCGTGCCGCGGAGCGGCTGGGCCTGTGAGCTGTGGCCACTAAGCCTGCGCGTCCGGAGCCTGTGCTCCACGGTGGGAGAGGCCACAGCAGTGAGAGGCCCACGTACCGCAAAAAAAAAAAAAAAAAAAAAAGAAAACCCTAAATGTCCATCAAAAGGAGAATGGCTAAATTAAATCATGATATATTTAAGTGATAGAAAACTATATAGCAATGAAAAGGAATGAATTAGTTCAATAACAACCATACAAAATCTATGGGATGCAGCAAAAGTAGTTCTTAGTGGGAAGTTCATAGTGATACAGGCCTTCCTCAAAAAACAAGAAAAACCTCAAATAAACAACCTAAACTACCACCTAAAAGAATTAGAAAAAGAACAACAAGCAAAACCTAAAGTCAGAAAAAGGAAGGAAATAATAAAGATCAGAGAGGAAATAAATAAAATAGAGGTTAAGAAAACAATAGAAAAAATCAATAAAACCAAGAGCTAGTTCTTTGAAAGGGTAAACAAAATTGACAATCCTCTGGCCAGGCTCACCAAGAAGAAAAGAGAGAGGACCCAAATTAGGTCAATATATAACAACAAAGATTTCAAAAACATAATACTAAATTAAAAAAAAACATTATAGAATCAATCCAGTAACATCATGTATGAAAAATTAAAATCTATGAAATAGTACTGTACGTCATGTATGGCTACATAAATAGATAGTAACAGTATTAAAACATGAATAAACATCTTTTTTTTCCATGAAAGAAGGGAACAGAGAGTTGTACTTTGTAAATTGAAGTGGTTTTATAGTGTTTTTCTCTCTGTTTCTCTGCTTATTGCTCTGCCTTGCCTTTCAGCTTTCCCTGATGATTTAGGATTGATTGATTGATATTTTCACTTTGACTCATCTGTGCCAATGGGTACCAAGAAAAAAGTATTGACCATGCTGGGCAGCAATGCACCCTGGGGGACCAGGGGGAGGAAACAGTGGTAGCTAAAGTAAGACAGAACCCCAAGGCCATAATTACTTGGTTACCTCTGCAACTTTCCAGAAGGAAGAATATTCTTGTATCAACATGTCAGATCTGTCAAAAGTACACCAAATCAGCTCCTGAAATTGTGAAATATCAGTTACAGTGTTATGTGTTCTATGACAGTGTAAAGTGCAAATTTTCATCATTGTAGAAGACAGAAACAAAAACTGAGCCCTGGGCAATGTTAGGCAGGAGCCACAGTGTTTTGGGTTGGGGGAAACAGTCTTACACCATGAGAAATGTGATTCAGAGCTACAGGACACAAACTGGCAGCCCACAGACATTTTTTGTTGAAACTGATTTCGAAAAAATAATTTGTTGAATTTTACTGAAAAATATAAAAAAATGTATTATTGAAAAATTTGTGAACATTTAAGTATTAGAGAAGTAGGTGAGGGAGATTAAGAGGTACAAACTTCCAGTTGCAAAATAAATGAGTCATGGGGATGAAATGTACAGGGTGGGGAATATCGTCAATAAGTATATAGTACCTTTGTATGGTGACAGATGGTAACTAGACTTATCATGGCGATCATTTTGAAATATTATCTAGAAATATCAAATCACTATGTTGTGTACCAGGAACTAACACAATGTTGTAGGTCAATCATACTTCAAAAACAAAGAAACAAGCTCATAGAAAAAGAGATCAAATTTGTGGTTACAAGAGGTAGGGGGTGAAAGAGGAAAGGGGGAATTGGATGAAGGTGGTCAAAAGGTACAAACTTACAGTTACAGGATAACTAAGTACTAGGAATGTAATGTACAACATGATAAACATAATTAATACTGTCATATGTTATATATGAAAGTTGTTGAGTGTAAATCCTAAGAGGAAAAAATCATCACAAGGAAAAAATATTTTTTTCTATTTCTTTAATTTTGTATCTATATGAGATGATGGGTGTTCACTAAACTTACTGTGGTCATCATTTCATGATATATGTAAGTCATATCATTATGCCATACACCTTAAACTTACACAGTGCTATATGGCAATTATATCTCAATAAAACTGAAAGAAAAAATGTATTATTCGAAAATGTATAAACATCTGTTTTGGAAGATTTCACATAAAAAAAAATTCCAGATTTCTAGAATTTATTGAAAAGAGAGATTTAAGAGAAAAGCTTTGGTACCACGGGGCCCACTGTATAGTGAAGTGGAGAGCCGTTGCCTGGAGGTGCTGCCCCCTTTAGGTGGAACATGTGCTCTCCTGCTAACCACAGTCCCCACCTGACAGTGCCACTTATTTACATTACCTGCCTGATTATCAGATTGGTAATGCCTAGTTTAGGGCAGTAGACAATGGCATTTGTATTTTCCTCCTAACACCTTTTCCTCCCTCTTAACATTTTAGTCATGTATTTCCAAACTAAATTCAAATTGAAACTCAAAGGGTGTGCAAGACAGGGCACCTAGGGCCTCACCATCCTTCCTTAGGTCTTTGTGTTTTGGGGAGGGGGCGTTGGACAGTGTGATTCAATTAAAATTATGATCGGAAGGTCCTAGAAACCCTGCTTCCTCAGTGGCAGGAATATGACCTTAGAGCTCATTCTTGGTCCTATGTGGCTGTGAAAGATGAGTAGGAATAGCAGGGTGCACCAGGCCGCCAAAAATAATTTTCACAATTCAGAATGCAGACCACTCTCTAATATTTATAACACCCACAGAAACAATTCCCAACGAACTAAGTCAAATTAAGGATTCCTGCTCATCTAGTGAGAAAATAGATTAGAATGCGTCCCAAACTCTGTCCATGCCTATGGCATGGGGATGGGGTGGTGGGAGGGTGAGGGCTCCCCAGGTGGTCTCTGTCAGGAGAAAGGGAGGCCCAACAATAGGCTCAGATAGGTCATTCAACCAAGGGACTCATTTCTGCAGGGCAATCTCTCAGAAGATTTCCTATTCTATGCTGTGGGCGGAGGTGGGTTCAGATGAGTCAGTGCAGATTGAAAGACCCAGATATGGCTGGACTAAGTAGAACACATGTAACTATAGCTAGACTTTTTCCGAAAAGTGGTCGCATGCATTATGTGAACCTAAGGATGTCGGGAAGAGATGATCCAAGGAATATCCACCACCACCACCAGGTTTCAAATTTCACTTTCTATCTCTGCTTCCTTGCCTGCCCGACATCCCATCATTAGAGTCATTCTTTGTATTCAGGCACTATCCCTAGGCATATCTCTTCTTATATAAATATCTTTTGGAGAGGCATTTAAAAAGCTTTAAAAAAAATTACTGTATGTGCCAGGCTGTTTCTTATGCATAAATTCATGCTCAAGGTTACATAGCTAGTAAGCGGTCACCAGGATTGGAGCTCCTCTAACTCCAAGTTTATTGCTCCATGCAGTGGTTTTCAGTGTATGATCCTGGGACACCTGGGGGTCCTGGAGACTACTTCTGTTGATCTGTGTAATCAGAACTATTTTCTCTTTTTAAATTATACTTTTTAAAATTTTTATTTAATTAATTTATTTTTTGGCTGCATTGGGTCTTTGTTACTGTGCACGGGCTTTCTCTAGTCGCGGCGGGCGGGGGCTACTCTTCGCTGTGGGGCGCGGGCTTCTCCTTGTGGTGCCTTCTCTTGTTGCGGAGCACGGGCTCTAGGCGCATGGGCTTCAGTAGTTGTGGCACACAGGCTCAGTAGTTGTGGCTCGCAGGCTCTAGAGCACAGGCTCAGTAGTTGTGGCTCACGGGCTTAGTTGCTCTGCAGCATGTGGGATCTTCCTGGACCAGGGCTAGAACCCGTGTCCCCTGCATTGGCAGGCGGATTCTTAACCACTGCGCCACCAGGGAAGTCCCAGAACTATTTTCATAGTAATATTAAGACAGTATTTGCCTTTTTTACTCTCATTCTCTCATGATTGTATGGTGGAGTTTTCCAGAGGCCACATGATAGGTGATATCACAGTGACTCAAATGCAGAAGCAGATTTGAGAATCCAGTTGCCTTCTCTTAAGCCAGACATGAAAGAGGTTTGCAAACATAAAACAATGCTGTTTTTCTTTCTTTCTTTTTTTTTTTTTTTGGTTTTTTTCACTTTGGAGCTTTTTGGAGTCCTCAGTAATTTTGAAGAGCATAAAGCATCCTGAGATCAAACTATCTGAGAACCACTGCTCTGTGGCATAGCTGGTGTGGTGTCTAGCCATCTTCATCAGAGTGTTGGCTGAATTCCTTTTTCCTGAGATAGCAGTAAGAAAGGCACTGGGTGTGGGAGTGGGGTGGGGAGAAGGATGGCCTTTGTCCATGGAGGATGCAGACTTAGAAATGAGAAGATAGCATGAAGGTCTTCAGGAGAAGGAGCGGGCGCAGAGAGGGGAGTCAGGAAGAGCTAGGAACGAGACTTTGTCCTTGCGTGGGACTGATCGTTGGTTATTGTGATGTAGTGGCAGGAATCAAGACGTGGTTCAGAAGACTTGCTGGAGCAAAGCCACTTAGAAGTGGTGTGACCTGGGCAAATCACTTATCTTCACTGGGGCTTTAATTTGCTTGGCTGTTGGTTGAACTAAATCAGGATTTTCAACCCAGGATTACTATAGAATAATAGATAATAATATGTATAGCAGTAATTAAAGATAAAATAATAAAGTTGCAAAGTTTGTACACATTTACTTAATAAAAAAATGAAAGCAGATTTAGCACTGTCTCCTATCATAATGTCAATCAACTCATTGGAGTTCTGATGTGCTCTCTTGAATGAGACTACTGCTGGCACAGAATGGCTTAGCCCAGGGAGCATAAGTCATCATAGCAGAGAAGAGAGGCAAAGAGCCATCGAAAGAGGATAGCTTAGTAAGTTTCTCTTTCAGCTCAAAGTCTCCAGAGGCTAAAACAGTGTTTGATGCCCATCCTGTTGACACATGTTCTTAAAGAACAGAAGAGGGACATACTTAGAAGGAGGGTCAGGAGTTATCAGACTACTAGTCACACAGACCTGGGATTATTTCTCAACTCTGTTATGTGATATCTGCGTGTCCTTGAACAAGAGATATAATCTCTCTAAAAGGGGGATAATAATTCCCACCTCCTAGGGCTGTGGTAGCTGTTCAATGGGAACATGTGTCAAACTGGCTGGCTCAGAGCCAGCACTCAGTAAACACTGGCCCTCTTCTCTTTTATTGAGAGTGGGCAAATAGAGAACTGAAAGACAGCACGTGGAAAGTTTGTCTTTTTTCGGTGTCTCTTGATGAGAGGGGGTGCTGCCTCAGAGGAGTGAGATTAGAGGACTCAGATGCTCAGTAAGAGGGGAAGCAATCTGGCAATGCTGTATACTGAAGCTGCGCAGGCATGGAGATGCCATGTTGGTGGCCGCTTCCTTCCTGGCGGCCACATGGGAGGTCTCCTCACTCATATCTGCCCCCCTGAGTCTCACTTCCTGGGAGACATCATGGATGAACCACAGCCAGCAAAGACTCTGCTCCCCATTTATCATCTCTGGCTTGCTTAGTGGAGCCATTTGCTTTCCAACAGGTGAGTTGGATGAAATGGATTACATATTGTCAAAATAGACAGCAATGAGATGTTCTGGTCATTCTTTTGTGATGTGGAAGTGGGAAACATTTAAGCATTTCACCTTAGCTTCACAGCAAGCTCAGGAAATAGATATTCATGACTCCAGGCCTCTCTCCCATTTTACTTACTGACTTTAACACAAAAAGTGCCTTATTCAGGTGTTTTAAAAAAACGACTTTCTTGGCACAAAAGTATTTGGAGAAGATAAACACTGACTAAAACTAAACATCATTTTACAGTACTTTATATAAATAAATATGGTAGGCAGCCATCTGAGAAGTGGTCTGATCTGGGCCAGACATTTGAGGCTGTGCAGGGCCAGTGTTCAACAGTGACACCCTGTGACAACAAGAAGTCATGGCAGCGGCAGACTGATCAGACCTAATTCTCACCTCACTTGAGTGTGAAAGTAGGACTGATCCTTTGGATTGAGTAATTCTGGAGGGAGGGAGGGTGCATTTTGCAATCCGCTATGCAATAATTGATTCAGTCAAAGGCTGTATCAATGGTTACTAAAACCATTAGGTGAAAGGTCGGTGGGGGAACAGCACATTCACGTGTTAGCTAAGTATCACCCCACAGGTTGCTCACGAATTGTGGAGGTAAAATATATCTTTACATTGGAGAGATCTGGTGGTCAAACTTAGCATTACTATTCCTAGCAGAAACACCTGGCATTATGCGTTTCCTGGTGTGGTGTGAAAGTATGTAAGATACTTGTGAAGTGTTCCTGCCATAAATGTTTAACCTGAATCTGATAAAGTCTTTAGACCAAGCTTTCAGTTTCTAGGAAATAAAGGGGACAGAGGAGCATGAACAGGACGAAAGGAAATAATCATACAAATTTAGAGTGTGGGGCGTTCTGTAAGACAATTGGCCGGGACTCTTTGAAAAGTCATTGTTGTGAAAAATTAGTGTTTGCTGGGGCCTTGCTCTAGGCTAAAAGGCTAAAGAGATATGTCAACCAAATGTTATGATTTGGGGAATAAAAATTAGCCACAGAAGTAATTTGGAAACAATTGGGGAAATTTGAATATGGACCAGATATTAGATGGCATTAAGGATTATTGCTAATTTTCTTAGGCATGATAATGGCATTGTGGTTATGGAGGAGAATATCAGTATTCTTGGGACATAAATTTTGAAGTGTGTGTAAGTAAAGTGTTTCAATTATTGCAACTTACTTTCATACAGTTTTGGAAAATAATATATACAGAGAGAAAGCACATAGAGCAAAAGGTCAATAATCATTGAACATAGGTAGAGGGTATGAAAGTCTTCACTGTCCTGTACTTTCAACGTTTCTGTATGTTTGAAAATTTTCATAGTTAAAGAGTCAGAGGGAAAAAAGAGGGAGTGGGAGACTCAAGAGTTGTAACTTGTCTCAGCTAACAAGATGTGAGGGTTCAAAGAGATATGACAATAGTTGTACTGCATGTTTGTGGAACAGCAGCTCATACCGCTTTAAAAAAAATAGCAGACGAAGCCTGTTCACTTAGAATACCCGACAGAGAGGAAATCTAGTTACGTGTCAACTCCATAAAGTCAAGATGAGAAAGGCTGGGTGCTTAGACAGGGGTGGCTTTCTCATCAGCAGACAGTTCTTCATGAGGTGGAGGCAGGAAGCCTGATCTCAAGACATACTGAGGTAACTGAGGAGACCACTGGTGAACCCTCACTTGCAGGCAGAGCTTCCAGTTGGAGGGCTGGGGAATCTGTGGTTTGCCGGAGACTTGAAAGTGCACAGATGGCTCGCACTGCCTTCATCGGGAATAGATTGACTGACTTAATTCGGGATCTTTCTGTATCGACTTCAGTGCATTTGTTCAGCAGCTGTGGGGGAGGACGGGTGAGCGCCTGACGCTTGCATGATGGCTCACCCAGCTGTCAGCCTGATTTCTTCTGCAGACAGATGTTTCAAAATGACCCTGTGCTCTCTGCTTTGCCAGGCTCCATGGAGTCTCAGAACTCTAGAGCTGGAGAGACATTTGGTTCTTAACCTGGGTTTCAGAGAGTCTTCCCTTGGTGACTCTGGGTGGCTTTCAGGGCTTCCAGGAGCCCCTTTAAACAGTCTCCCAAATCTAAGCTTTTTTCCCTAAGAAGGGTTCCTAGCTTTCAATAGATCCCATAAGTGGTTATAATTCAAGAAATTTAAGAGCCACTGATCTGGTCCAACTTCTAAGCTCCACATAACAGACAAAGAAACCGAGAGAACAAATTAGGAAAAGAAGCAGTTATTAAAATTTTTGGAATGTCTGTATCCTTTATAGGACTGACCTGGTTTTCTCCCACTGCAGACTGAGCTAATGGCCCAGTAAAATTGGTTGAATGAAACAGAGCCACTAGGGAGCTTTTGCTGTCAGCATAGAAACCCCAAATAGCAGAGACAAGTCTGGTCGAAAACCTTAAGAAGGCAACATAATTTAGGAGCAGCTCCTGCAGTCTCTGGAAGCCAGAGTCATGGGGGGAGACCAGTTAGGTTCTTTTGTGTGGATTACATTTGATCTCTGAGAGAAACTATCATTAAGAAAGATCTCTGTCAACAAATTCCATCCCTCCACGCACCTCCTTTCCCACATGACCCCTCCACCCACTGTCTTAAAAAAATGTGGGTCCCTTGGCAGGACTGACATAAAAGAGGCAAAAGAAAGCTTGATTTTCCTTTTCTTTTTTTGGCTGCACTGCCACGTGGCATGTGGGATCTTAGTTCCCTGACCAGGGATTGAACCTGTGCCCCTTGCAGTGGAAGGGCAGAGCCCTAACCACTGGACCGCCAGGGAAGTCCCTCAGTTTTCTTTCTGAAACAGAGACAGCACTCTATTTGATGAAGCACTGCTGTGCTTACCAAATAAGACAGAAAGTTTCTTAATTAAACACTGAGAAGGATAGGGGTGTGTGTGTTGGGGGGGGAATTATTGGAGAATAATTATAACTAAGAGCAATGTCATTTAAGTAATTTTTGAAAGGCTTCAAGCATCTGGGTCCTGGATAGAAGGGCCTGGGGGGTCCTGAGGCTGCCTCATCTCCCCATCTCAAGATCCTTAACTTAATCACATCTGCAAAGCCTCTTTTGCCATATTAGGTAATATGCATAGGTTCTGGGGATTAGGACGTGAGCATCTTGGAGAGGCCACTATTTAGCCTACCACACGAGGAATTTAAAGACACTGATGTTTCTAGACCCCAAAGGTGAACTACAGTCATGTCCCAGGAAGAGTCTAGAATTTTTCTGTTTTCCATAATTGCTTCTGTCTCTGTATTCCTTGTTTCTGTCTTTCTCCTCAGACTGACTTCCTCTGCAGCTCAGCCATATGTTGGAACATGATGGTAGACAATTCCTGAGTCTGTAAGTTATGGTTTCACTAGCCAGAGACTGTCCCCACCCCTACCTCTATTCCAAGTTACCAAGGAAAAAGCTCTGATTGGCACTCTTGGGTCAATGTCACCTTTCGCCAAAGATGTAGCCAAAACTGTGGCTGAGGGAAAGGGTACAGCTCTTCCACATTGTATAAAACAACTGCCAGCAAGGAGGCATCTCAAAGGATGCTCAGCTGGGCACACAGTAAAAAAGAATCCTCTGGAAAGGATGACTAGTTATTCACCAGGGAATTAAGTTAGAGGTTGACATTTCAAACAGAATGTGCCAGCACTTGGTCAAGTGTTTTTCAAATAGTGAGTATCCATGAAATGTTTCTGGAATTAGGAAGAGTTGTGAAATTTCTTCAAAGTGTCTTTTTATCCAGGGGGTTTTATCTCCTTTTGCCTGGAATCCTGCAGTTCTTCTGACTGTACCTGTCCTTCCTCGGCCATGCCACATCTTTACATGTCACATTTTCGCCCAGAATTCTTCAGTCGCTTTCTTTATTTATCTCAGAATAAAGTCCAAACTCTAACCTGGCATTTATGTATAAAATGCCGAGTCACCTTTTCCCCATTTGGGACAGGAGAATAATAATGCCAGATTCACTGATGTACTGAGAAGATTAAGTGAATATTAGGGATTGTTATCCTTTCCCACAAGTCTCCAGCGTGAACCCTCTGCCCTTTCAGGTTGGCTGCCCAGGGCTCTCCCAGTGAGTCTAATGTGTTCTCATGGCTATGCGTTTGTTTTGCCTTGGGACTCCAGCCCTGGAAATATCTGACCCTCACCTCCTATCTTTTCAGTCCTGCATATTACTTTGGGCCCTGCTAGGCTACAAATACTCATTCTTACCTCTTACTTCTAAGGGCATCTCTCCTCTATTCTGTGCAGAGTGTCAGAGTACATTACGTAGCCCAATAGCCCAATTTCCTGCCCAAATGTGAAAAACATCCACACGTTGCCTTCCTGGTGGCCATGGTGCTTCTACATGAACACTTTTAGTGTTGATGAGCTAAACTTGGGCTGCTCATCCCGTTTTTTCAGCAGCTCTAATTAAATAACTGCAATGTGTAATTATCTTTTTAGTCACGACAGTCTTGCCTTTTTAATAAAATTTTCAGTTCTTCCAGAGGAACAAAGTACCAGCTGGAAAGGCATTGATTGTACTTGTGCCTACAATTTCATGACATTAGTAGTTAAACCATTGCTACCACTTTTCTTCTTTCACCTTCACCATTTCTTGGGGGGAGAGGACTTGCCATTACAGGGCTTGTGATTATTGTGACCATGCCTAGAGCAGAAATAAGGCAAAGAAAACCCTCTTGATTGATGTCTATTTTTTTTGGCCACAGTGCACGGCATGTGGAATCTTACTTCCCTGACCAGGGATCGATCCCACTCCCCCTGCATTGGAAGTGTGGAGTCTTAACCACTGGACCACCAGGGAAGTCCCTGGTGGATGTCTATTGATACTTAAACCAACTTCACTTAGGCCACTTTAGGTTAAACAGTATTTGAATTTTTGAAAAAAAAAATTCTACTGCAAAACTTTTACTCATTTCTCTCCCTTTTGGTGTATTCTTCCAGTCTTTTTACTATTTATATACAAATATATCCATATCTATACACTTGGTTTAGTTTTTATAAAAATTGGGATTACACTCTATATGCTGCTTTGTATTTCCTTTTAAAAAGACTTAATGATATACCAGTGACACTTTTTCATGTCAATGTACAAAGATTTAATTATTTTTAATGGCTCCATGCGGTGGCACAATTGATCTATATTTTTCTCCTATTGATCAACATATTTCCAATTGATTCTTGAATTCTGATCTCTTTACCTTAAAAGATATTAAAAAAGATAGGTGTGTGTGATAGTGTGACCATCACACTCCTATTCACAAATTCACCCAGTGTTAAGGGTTAAATTTTGCCACCCCAAAATTTATACGTTGAAATCTTAGCCTCTAGCACCTCAGAATTTGACCTTATTAGGGAATAGGGTCATTGTAGACACAATTAGTTGAGATAAGGCCATACTGGGGCTGGATGGGCCCCATACTGGTGTCCTTCTAGAAAGGGAATATTTGAATACAGACCACAGGGAGAACATTCTGTGAGGATGAAGGTAAAGGTCAGGGTGATGCTTCTATCAGCCGAGGAATATGCCAAAGATTGCCAGAAACTCACCAGAAGCAGGAGAGAGGCCTGGAACAGATTCTCCCTCACAGCCCTCAGAAGGAACCTATTCTGCCAATACCAGATCTTGGACTTCCAGCCTCCAGGTCTAGTTTCAATACATTTCGGTTGTTTAAGCCACCCAGTTTGTGCTGTTCTGTTAGGGCAGTCCTAGCAGATTAATACAGTCTGTAAAAAAAAAAATTGTTTAGTGCCTGAGGTAAAGAATATTGGGGCAACAGTTCATGAATTTGAGCGAAGGCCTTTCTAGGGTGCCTGCATTGTGTCATCATGTCTATCCGATGATATACTGTAAGATAATGACTGTGACACAGCCCAAGGCTTCTGTGACACGGTTCATACTATAAAGAAGTAATGTGCTGTACGTTAGGGCAGAGGCCAAGTTAACGACCAGGGATCAGCCATGGTGAAAATGAAATAATTACTGAGAGCTTTCCACAGACAAGGGTGTGGTAATCCAGGCCTTTCTATGGTAAGCTGTCTTCCGGCTTTTAATCAAATTGGGTAATGTAAAAAAAGGAAATGATGATATATTATCTCTAGAGAATTTAGTCTTTCTCTACCTCCATTAACACGTCCTTCAAGGAAGCCCCATGTTGGTCTAAATTTGAGATTTTGGCAGCAAATGATGGTTGACCTGATTTTACAGGAAATCTGAGGGCACGTGATTGAATATTGTATGTGTTACATAAATGTGCAGAAAGCTATGCCAGCCATTCCATTTTCAAAAAATTGACTAGACAGAGCCAGTGGGAAATGTAAAGATAAAGGTGCTCACTGGAACAAAGCCTCATTCTCAACATCAGGGTCCATGCTGGAGATGCAGCCCGTGAAGCTGGGGCTGCTTAGAGGTTCTAACCAGGATGAAGCACTGTAACATTTGGGTGCTTATCAAATTAACGTTCCCCTTACCTTTAAAAATTGTGAGTCACTATATTGTACACCTGTAGCTTATACAATAGTGTACAGTAACTATGCTTCAATTAAAAAAATAATGTCCCCCTTACGTGGAATGTCCTTCTCCTATCGACTAAACTCCCCTTGTTCTTCAGGGCACATTCTGGTGTAGCCTACCCCATAGGGCCTTCCTTGCCCTGAGCCACAGAGCACTGTCACTCCTCTGAACCTATAGATTCTTACTTTTCATGATCTATTTCTTAGGCGGCGAAATGGTAATTACAAAACAATATATGATTACACTTTATTACAGTTAGATTTAAAACTCCACAGGGGCAGGGCCTTTGCCTGCTTTATTCACCTTGGCACACTACTGGGCACAGAGTAGGTGCTCAGCAAATATTTTTTAAAATAAAAGACTGTACATATATGTGTTCTGCAATTTCTTTTCCCACTATTATTTGAAGTGAAAATATTTGTGCTGGACAACACCCCTTCTCTGCTGGCTAGATATGACCCACAGACTACCAGTTGCAGCCTCTGCTCTACAAGTAATTTATGGAGCCCAAGGCAATTGTCTCCCTGTACCCCAACAATTCTTGGCATGAGAATGGTAGAGATCACATGGCGGCAAATAAATGCACAAGGAAGTCCAAGTCATGTTTTGAACTACTGAGTTTTTCTTTTTTATTGCAAAACATTTGTTACAGATATTTCAGAAAGTTTCTCCCGTAGTATCTGCCAACCTTTGCTTTGAATTATATATCTAAATGAACAAGCTCAAAGTGCACTGTGAATCCAATAAGAGACCTTTAAAAAAGAACAATTCCTCTAAGGATTTATATATATTTATAATGTCGATAGATATGCAAACCACTGTCTATCTATACACAAAGAACGAAAAGATGTATATATCTTTAAGAAACCCAACTGCAAAATTGTTTATAGGAGTTCATTTAAAAATGATATTTGAATAATTTTCCCCATTATAAACTATGGTTAGAACGTTTACAAATGAGAGTCTAAGTTCTGTGTTATGAAACGGCTGTGAGTACAGTACACTGCATGGACTGTTCTGCACAGCAGGAGCAGCAATAAAAACTCAGGTCAGACACTGAAGTGACAGGAAGCGGACAAGCCTCGATACAATGCTACGGTACTCTTCTTCTGAATCTCCCTCACAAAGATCCTGAGTTTAGGTACAGAATGATGCAGCTGGCAAATATACATGCACATATCATTTGGGAGAACAGAAAGAACCCTGAGTAGGGTGAGTTTCCTTCCCTCCCGCCTCCATTCTCAGTGTATTTTGTGTATATACTCACTAAGTTGGAATCAAGAATATGATCCTGGTGGGCTCTGATTCAGAGGTCCCAAACTATTGCCTCTGGGACTGAAAGCTGCTGGCAGACACGTTTGTTTGGCTACCACAGTGTTTGCACATCTGAAAGTGAATGTCTTTGCAGCAGGACACATGTTCTCTCGTGCCCTACAAACCCAACTCCTTCCTGTTGTCTTTCGCCAGCCCAGTTGACACATTTGTGTTCTGGATCCAGTCCCTCCACATATTTGAGTTTGCAACCCCACAATCTAGATGCAGATGGCCGGTGCTGATGACATGTGAGAAGCTGGGGTGAAGATGTGAGGGTTGGGATTCAGACAGGCAAAGAACGGATGAGGCTGATGCAAACACCAGCCAAGTTAGGAGCATGTGGGGTAGAGTTGCGGGGAGGATGAAAAGTCAGTGCGAAGGTGAGGGCTGGACAAAGTCTGCATGTTTGTAACCACTGTTTCAGTTTACTGTGCCAGTGTCCAGAGGGTATTGAGGTAATAGAAGCAAGAGTCAACTGGTCTGGCAAAAAACACCTCGTGCTGGGCCAAGAGAAAGGAAGAAAGTTAAGGGGGTGAAGAAGGCTATGCATCCAGGCACAAGGCTGAACACCCCTCTGTGTCCCACAGCTCTCAGCAGCCTGCCTGCTCCAGAGGAAGGCCTGGGTCAAGGTTGGCATTGATGCTCATCAGAAAGCCTATGGCCTTCTGGCCACACATGTCCTTTTCACTTCCCAGCACACAACACTGTGTAAATAGGCAATAGCCTGAAGGTTTAGTGGGGCCAGCAGACTAGGTAAGCTAGGGGAGGGAAAATTCACCCCACTCTTACCACCGTCGGGATTACTTGGCCACTGAATTCCTCTCTTAGATGACATGTAGAAACGGTCATGTGTTGATTTCATTATCAGCAATCAGTGCAAGGAATTCATCAGAGAAAAGGTAACACAACTACATTCTCAAACGAATTACAAAAGGAAAGGAAAAAAAATCTTGTTTTCCTTAAATCAGAACCAACCCCTCCTTTGGTTGACTCTAATCTGAGAAAGAGACTGTTTGACAGGTAAAAAGACGCGAAAGCTTAGGCCAGTGCAGGCTGAGAGAAAAGTTCTCTCTACTTGTTGAGAAGCCATCATTTATAAGATGTGTAAATTGTGCAAATTGGTCCCTCTCTTGTCCAGATGTTGAATGGCTTCTAACAATGAAATGGTGATTTCCTTACAAGGCAAACTCTTCAGAGTCACCCAGCGCTCAATCACACACCCAGTCACCCATCTCCCGCCCTCCCCTGGGCCAGGCTCACACAGAAGGTGAAAAAAGCCCTAAGGTAGGAGCGTGGTCATATGTTGTTCACTGGATTCATTCATACTGATATGTGGACTTCTACACTGTCACGAAGGGACTTCTCCCTCTCATCCCTGTTTTAGCAATTTGCACTAATGGCCCTAAAGAATCAGAAACATGTCTTTCATATATCACAGATGCACCAACACCTAGACCTTGGTAAACCCAAGTGGTATTGGCTAGCTATATCCAGGTCTCGCATAGCTATAGGCCCTGTGGTTAATACTTTAGTCCATATTATTTGTTCAGAGCTTAAAAAAATAATAAAAAATCCTTGGTTGCTTTTTTGTTTTTAATTTAAAAAAACTGGACATAATCCCCAAACAGTGTAAGAAGCCCGACATTTTGAGTGAGTTCCTAAGTGTTAAAGTGTCACAGCAGGCAACAGTAAAATGTTAAGTGCCTTTAAAAAGTCAAAAGAAAGGCATAAAGCAGTGCATGCATTTTGTTGCCACAAAATTAAGACTGGATTTGGAGCGGGATTACTTCATTTAAGTCACATTACTATTATTAAAGAATAGTGAGCTATAATGCAATATCTAGAACAAGGATATAACCACCTACACACTAGCATCACTTTATCTAGAAACAAACATATCAGTGTTACTACATGAACATATTTATAAAATACTGTACACTGCTTCCACGTTGGGTTAGCAGATGTAAACAAACACCTAATTCAACTGGAGCTTAAAATACTATTTTCAGTTCATTTGTCATATAGTCTTTTGTATAACATGCCAGTTTGTCTTTCACAGAATCACAACTTGCCTACCACAGCTCACAGGGCTGGTTAGAAGATGCACATCAGCTTATACAAATATTTTACAGTGGTCTACGGGAATGTGAAAAACATAAAGCAGATCGGGAACAAAAGTGCCCATTTCATGAGGATGCTAAATAACATGGAATTGGGAACATCATTAATCCTTGCAACATGTGCTTCTTTATTGAATGTTACAGATGTGTAAATGATTATAAAGCTGTCCTGTAACGTTCATTAATACAACCACATGCTACAACTATGCTGAGTTAAACACAGGTTACATATATGTTTACATGTGTTTTATAATACAGCATTGCCCCACACACATTGAATGGTATAGCCTATAGATATAGCATGATCGATGACTGGATAATATTCATTATCATTACAGAAGTTAAACAGCCTAAACATTCAGAAAGATTAGACTGTACAGCCTCAGAAACTAGAATAAATGTGCTATCCAGTTATCTACCATAATATTATCTATAGAAACCATCTTTTAGAATACATTTGAAACATTCAGAAGAAACACATTTTGTGTTCTTGCAAGTACATTTTTCTCATTCGATTATTCTGATATATATGTTTTAAAGGGGAAACTTTCAAAGTGCTATATAATATCCTAGACCTGGAAGCTTAGACTTAAAAAAAAAATCCAGTTCTGTAAAGTGCTGCATTCTGACCCCTAATACACCTTCTGGCTGGAGAAATACTCAAACTAGTCACGGCAATTACACTCAAGCTTTCCAGCTTCACTGAAATCCATTAAGGAGCGGGTTTCTAAGTATAAGTATAAAGTATGTTGGTTAATCAGGAATTTCCATGGTCATTTTCATTAAACATCCTTACTTTTCTTCTTTTTCAAAAGGGCTGAGTAATTAGAACAAATCATGACATATAGTAGTGTACAAAAACTGGCACCTTAGAAGCACATGATTAAACCAAAGCTATTTACTTCCTTGAGCGCTCTATGACTTTATTTACATTCCTCAATAACTTGCTGCTCACGGGCTGCTTAACTCACAGAGACAGGTAATTAACGTCCCCTCGATCAGGGACATGGTGAAATAAATGAGCTGGACACAAGCTGACTGTACAAGGCCACAGAATCAATGCCACATCGGTGTGCAGAACACCCAGAAATGGAAAGAAATGGATGGAAGCGTAATACACATGTAAGTGCACAGGAAAGAAATGGCTCATGAAAGTTACACAGGTTGTGTTTAAAGTCACTTAAATTTGGCTTATATATTTCACACACTTCACAAAAGATGTAAGAACTTCATTTTCATGCACAACAAAAGGACCAGGTAATCACAAGGTCAGGGCTGTTAAATACTTTGTTTCCCAGGTTCTGCTCGGTTCTCTCCAGAAATCACGATGAATGGAAACACTCATGCTCATAATTTCTTTCCCCTACTTTCAATCTGGTCCAGAATGAGGCCCTGGAGGTGCTGTGATATCCTGCTCTGTGGTCAAAGAATAACGATTTCACCTCCTTCTTAGATTCCTCTACAGATTTAGAGAGGCTTCTGGCTTTGTAAATGTGCTCCATACGTAAAACCATCAAAGTGTTAGGATGTAAGTACATCAAACTAGCAAAAGCTAATCTAAGGAACAAAAATAACAAAATCTTGGTTCAAACTCTGGTGCTGAGACTTGGCCTTCCCGAGAGTCACCGAGGAATGGTCTTGAAATGTCAAGTGCCTATTACAACTGCGTTGATTATGAACAAACATGGTTCCTCCTCCTCATTATCAATCAATATGGAACCAGGGGTGCATGAACCCTTTAAGGTATATTGCAACTTTGCATGTATGTACATTTTTTTCTGGGAAGCGGGCCCAGAGCTTTCATTAGATCCTCATAGAGATTCGTGACTCAAGGAAGTTTAAGGGCAACTGATCTATTCTCAAATGTGTGTTCGCTGAGGGGGAAATAGCCAATATGGAGTTCAATAAAAATTTAAGTGTTTCTAGAGCAATTATATATGAGAGACTCTGGTGACTTATTTCTTATTCACTTAAATCCAAGGAGTGAAGAAGGAATTCTTTAATTCTTTATATGTGGCCACATCATTATCTCTACAACTGAAAAGCTTGTTCAGAAGGTTTTGGGTTTTGTTTAAATATTTAAAGGCTAGAGATTTTGTCCATGTACTTACTTGATTTCACATAATGAGACAATTTGGAGTTCATAACTACAGAGAAACAAAAGAGCCAGGTAGTATTTGGGGTCAGAGACATTAAGTCCTTTTCCTTAAAGATCTTTGTTCGCTTTGAAATCAGTGATCCAAATAGGAATCCGAAGGTTTCTTTATCCCACTTTAAATCTAGATTCGGGTCTAGAAACGTATGCCTATATTCTCGAGTCCATAATACTATCTGGCTTACACTGGCTTGTCTATTCTGATTGTACTTGGCATAATTGCTTTGTGTAGGAGAAACCAGACTAAATGAGACGTCATGACAGCAAGTGCTTCCGCACAAAAAGGGGCAGAGGGAAGGTAGTGAGTCATGTTCTAGTTTGGTACAAGGAAAATCTGAGGTCATAGGGATTTAAAAAATTCATAATTTCAATAACTGTCAAAATTTAACATAATGAACTCTTTCAATGGAACTCCTTGGATATTAAAAAATCCTGGTTATATCTCAAGGTGATAGAAAAGTCCAAGCCTTTTAAGAAAGCTCTATATGTCTGTTTATATACTATATATTAACATGTCTCCCTGGGTAAATGCATATATATGTATATAAGCAGCATATACTACAGAACTCTTTACATGTTTATTTGTTTTCTATTTTAGTCTACTGTATCTTTTTTATAACTCTGTGTATAAGAAAAATATTCATGGTATGCCTGCAACTGATGGCTTGGGTTGATACCAAACTCCCAGTCAATTCTAAGGTTATTTATGGTTTTGAAACTTCCTTAAAAAGTGCTTTGGAACATCCCATAAAAAAGATACCAGCCCTTGAAAAACTCCAATTAAATTTACGCTGAGCTCAGATTAAATGGCAAAACTCTAGGTATGAAAATATCTACATGTAACCAGATATTCATATACAAAATGCTCGCGTGATGAGTGGTGCGGAAAATTGGCAGTTACATCCTGGAGACATTCAGAAGACATGGTAGACTCATACAAATGATGAAGGTCACACAGCAGCATCACACATGACATGGATGGTGAGAAGATAACAGTATCCCATATGGCAGTTTTAGGTGAGTTCTGCCTACTATTTTTTTAAGTTCACTATTACATATTCAGTGAGTGGCTTCACTGATGACAGGTGAGATACAAAATAAATTAAAAAATATAAAATTATTTAATTACATTCATCCTGAGCTTGCTTGACTACACTTGAATGCCCACTGTTTATAATAAACCACTTGACATCTGTTTTTAACATCAATTCTTCTTTCATTTTGATTGCAATACAAAAAGGCATTTCTTTTCCCTTTATTTTCTTCAAAAAAGATAAAAGTTGTGGCACCAGAAACGAATATAAAAGAGACAGGTGAACTATGACTGTTACCTTGTTTTTTCTTTATAATGATCAATTACAGAAGTGTTGGCATGAGAAGGATGTGGGACGTTAGGTAGAACTGCTTGCTGCCGGCTTATACTGAATAAAAAGGATGCTCTTCATCAGTCACCAGTGATGGAGCCAATGTGAAAAGAAAACAGAATTGAAAGTTTAGAATATCTCATTTGTATGCTGGCTATTCTATTTTATTTTTGCAATTTAGCCCTGCATCCTAAAACTCTTGATAACGGTCAGAAATGGAAAGATGACTCCTGGCACGGACAGTGCTTGAAGCCCCATTCATTCCCAGAACTCATGGCTTTCTGAAGTGACTAGTGATACACATTCATCTCGACCCTTCTTCTCCCTCTTTCCCCTCCCTGTCCATCAAGTGTGAACATGACTTAAATCCCATGTTTGGCACTGGGCCAGAACAAATGCTTTCTTGATCTCTGCCCAGAAGTCACCTTTGAATTAACACCTCCCAAAGCAATATTTCTTTTGCTCAGCTAAGAATAAAGCAGATAAGTTTCAAGAAACGGGAACAGGTGAATTTTGGGGAGAATTTTAGGGCTGGATTCTTGAGCCTCCTGCAAAGCTTACTGGAAGGTTTAGTTGTGTTTGCTTTCAAAGCTGTGGGAAGCGGATGTTCTGGAGAGTCTCCTCATGGACAGACTGTCCCCTCGGCCCTCTGGCTTGGAGGACTTACTCCTCTGGAAGGGATTTCTCAGGCTTGCTGCGTTCCGCTGCCTGTCGAGCTTGTCACTGATGGAGAAGCTCTTCCTGGTGTGTGCATATGGCACACTTGGCTCCTCTGCTGAGTAGCTGCTGGCACGCTCTAGCTTGGGAACTGTGATGTTGTTGGACAGGGTTCTGTCTGAATTATCACCCTCCTGGGGGCGTATTGCAATGGCAGCTCTCCGGCCCTTGGCCTCATTCTCCTCACTGTCAGAGCTGGGGTGACTCAGTTCTGCTTCTCGTTCGGGATGGCAGCATGATGAGTCCTCCACTTTTCCTCCGAGATCTCCTGGGAAGGTGGCTCTGTCAGCAATCACTTGAGGGGCATTGACACACCTTGTGTCAATACAGTCTGTAATACTTGTGTATTCTGCTGTTTTCACAGGCACCCCAATGTTGGCATAATAGCTCCTCAAAGGAGAAAACATAAAGCTGTGAGATTTCACGATGGGGGCCTCTTCTAGAAGGAAGGGGGTGGTGGCTAGGTAGCGGCTACTTTTGGAACGCTCGATGGTGTGGTACATTGGAGGGTCAGTGTCCCACAGGTTTTGGCATTCCGGGTGGTGGGTATAGTCTGAAGAAAAAGATTTAGTGTCCATGGAGGTGATGTCCTCGAAATCAGTGTTCCGGCTTGGAGGTCCATCTGTGGGTGCAAGAGTTGCATAGGCACTACTTGAAGGAGCTGTGGAAGATACTGGAGCCGAAAAGCTTGGCTCTCCCAGCCCAAGGATGTTCATGGAATTGTCCAGAGGGTCTATATCACAGTGGAGCTCATCCATGGCAGAGACATAGATGTCTATACATGAAGACGGTCTCCTGGAATCAGGAACAATGGCCAAGGTGTTTGCAGGGGCTGCAGGAGCTTTGGATTCTTTTGCTACAGAGTGGGAACTAGTAGCTCGGTGTAGGCTCAGGGACCTTTCTTTAAAAAGACTCTCCAACTTTTCTATCCCACCTTTGTCTTTCATACTGACTGAATAGAAAGAATGGCTTCGCATACGGGGCATTAGGGTTGGAGAAGTTGGGGACAAGGTCTCCTCACCTGCAGGATCTATACTCTCTTGGAGCTTGAAGGTGTTCCCCTCCTGGCTGTTGAAGCTGCTCTGGCGGACAATGTAGGCTGCGTCTGTGCAGTCTGAGGAGGTCCGCGAGCGGATTTTGTTGGACTCGGCCCGCTCCAGACCCGTCAGGCGCTCCAGGGCCGTAGCCATGCGCCCAATGAGGTCCTCGAGCTGCGCCAGCCGGATGTCCACGGTCTGGAGCGAGGCCCTCATGCAGTGTTCCCTCTCGTTGACTTCCTCCAGCCGCATGGACATGTTCTCCACCCTGGGAGGGAGAAGAGAGCCAGTCACTTGGGGCTGGTTTCTCTGCGGGAGGCTGGAGAGCACAGAGGGGATCAGAGTTGCGCCCGGACTCGGTGCCCTCACTGTGCCACTGGAGGGAAACTAGGGGGGTGGGGACGAGAGGATGGCAGTGACTCTGTCACTGAGAATCACAGAATCTCCACCTTCTGGAGCTGGAAGAGGCTTTAGAGATTATTGAATCCAGCTGTTTTTAGCTACTAAACCCCTTTTCCCTCAGTGAAAATTAATGCTCAGTCCCAATAAATACACACCAAAGTTGAGTAGTAGTTCTTGAAGTAAAGCGGGCCGAAGTCCCACCTTTTCCCACCCTCCTGGCTTCGCTGTGGCTTGGGGCAGGGTTCAATGACCTAAATAAGTATTAGGGTGTTGGCTTATCAGTCACAAACCAAATGAGAATGTTACATTTGGATAACTTTACCCAGACTTTTGTAGTAGAATTGCAGAATGTAGCTATTCTTACTGCAGTGTACATTTAAATTTGTATTCTATGGACTGGGATTATGTTTATTTTGCATTTATATAATAATCTTTTGTTGTTGTTATTCAAAACAATCCTTTTAGAATGTAGTGCCTCCAAAGGAACTGATATAGTACTGTCACTGGGTCACCCGGAGCTGATCTAATTTAACCGAATCCTTTCATTAATAAAGGAAAATCAAACATCAAGAAGTTCAGCCAAGATTACATAGAGTAATTTATGGTAAATTACTCTGGAGTGGCTATCAATAAATAAATAGTCCTACTCCTCTGTCTCTCTGGGTAGCTGATCACAGATGCTTTATATTACAGTTATTTCTCCAGGCCTTGACCCTCCCCACTGGAAATTCTTAGGTGTGTGACCTGTCTCATATTCCTGTTCCCATTTCTGTGTTGCCAGCCCAACACACGCCAGGTGTCAATAAAGGGTCACTGAGTCAATCACCGTGATGAACTTGATTTCAACTGTCCAATAGGTTGCCTGGCCATTTATTTATAAAGACAGAGACCACACATTTAAAATAAAATTGTGCCATATTTTCACCTGCTCAGATTAACTTGGAAAGGACAAACCAAAGCCAAGTTTTGGTTTGAGCTCAAACTTTCACTTTTAGATGCCCAAAGGCAAATCTTTTGGAGAATCTAAATAAGATCCATTCACAACTTTTTTGGGGAGCATAAAGATACTTTTCCAATACTTCCAATATGCACAGCTAATCACTGACTGCTGACCCTTAAAAGGAACATGGCTGCATGCTTTACGAAGAGCGGTGGGCATCAGAGCTGGGTCCCTCCAGCTGGTGTAGTGGTGGTAGTGATGGCGATGGCGGGTTGACAGTAGCAGTGCCTCTATCAGAGAAGACTGTACGTTTCAGTGCCAGAATGAAATGTGAGGCATGTGGTCCCCCTCACTGAGGAACCTGAGGCCTTTTAAAAGCCTCCTCCTCTGCTGCTGTAGCCTTGGGGCCCATTTCTGCCTCTCTTAGCAACAACCTCCCAACTCACTCTACCTACTCTGCTCTTTTACCTCTCAGCTTCCCTTCACTGGTCCAAGGTTCTGGACTGCTCTCGAGAGGCCTGCTTTGGGAACATTTTTTTCTTTTGCTCCTTCCTGCTGCTCCATAGCCAATCCAGAGCCTCCCGGGGTCCAGGCACACTCTGCCATCATGTCCAGGTGTATTTCCAGCAGACTTATAAATCGAGCAATTCTGTGTCTGGCAAACACAATGCTATTCATCCAGCTAACACAGATGATTCAGAAGGAAAATTCAACTTTCCTCTGTTTCACTTTGTTTTGTGGTATAAACATAGCCTGAGAAACAAATTACTTACAATAATAAGTTTGTGTGTCTTACAGACTTACAATTCACTTCTTCACCATCTAGCCTATGGAGTTTTCAAGTATTACAATTTCATTTTTTTTTGTAATTCAATAAGCTTTGTGTAAGTGGACAAAAGTACTTCTTCATTAAAGTCAGGAGAAGGACAGATGGTACATTTCTATAGAATGAGGAGTTTTGTTTGGCATACCCTAGGTACTGGGTCCACCTAGCTTTCTAGTGTTGGCAGAGTAACAAAAGGCAGTATAGTTTTCTTCCTCCCTCTCCTGCCCTTTCCTGGAGCCTGGTGTATACAAGGTCGGTATGGAAAGAGATAAAGATGCTCTCTGAGCATAACTGCATGCGATCATTAGTTTGAGCATGGTGAGCTATCTCCCTGCACTGTGGGGACCCTCCCCTCCCTGCATCCCACCTCGCTTTAGCCCCAAGATCCAATACTGCAGAGAAAACTAGCAGGTGAGAGGCCAAGCTAAGGCACCAAGAGGCAATTGAAGACTAAGGACTTGGTTGTGGGGAATAAACGGAACCCAGAAACTAAGGAGCCCAAGAGGATGGGAGGAAGAGAGGGGAGGTACAAGGAGGAAGAGGGTCGTCCAGGAAAGCAAGGAGGTGCCCAGTAGAGCCTCAAGAGCAAAGATAAAGAAGCATGGCTCCAGGGGATGGAAGTAGGGGAGGAAAGCCTGCTAGAACAGGGCCAAGGAGCTATTCTTCACCAAATCTTAATTCTCCTGTGTGCTCTGAGGTGCTTTGGAATGTAAGATTTGAATTTAAAAAAAAGGAAAAAAAAAAAAAGGACTGTTTGATCCATTTCCTTTCAGATTCTAGATGTGTTTAACCACCTAATTATATCATCAATTAGAGCACGGATATAACTGATAGGGGTTTAATGTAGGAGTTATAAAAGAATAAACGTTCCTAGAGTCAAGTTTACATATGCTTGTTCCATAAATAGAGTACTTCTCTTAATCTTTAAAAAAGAATTCTTGAAAAGTTATTTGCAAATGGGCATGCATCACAGATAAAAATAGGTCTGAGGAACAAACCAAGAGTTTCGAGTCATGATTGCAGTTTCTAGGAGCTGACTCTGGTCAAATAAATCAGGAGATAAAATGGAGATAAGAATTATAAGAACTTAAGGATCAATAAGAATTCTTAAGGAGATAGATATGGGAAGTGACTAAGTAAGAAAAGAAAAAGGAACTGTGGAAAGGAAGATGTTGTATGAAGGAACACTTTATTTTTCTTTCCTTCTTTCAACTCTCCAGACCTTGCATGGCTTATTTCAGAATAACTCACAAGGCAATCACAATAGGGACCCAGCAGAATCCTGGAAAGATGTGAGGTGGCTCCTGTTCCCAGGAGGCCAAGAAAGTGACAGCCAGGAGCCCATTAGAGAGGACAAAATAGGCTGGTGAAACAAACAAACAAACAAAAACCAGGTAGTAAAACAACCAGCCTCTAACAGCCAATGTGATAAGGAAAAGGGCATTCAAAAGAAGATTCTGGTGGCACAGAAAATTTCAACTTCAATATGTAATTTCTTAAGGATTATTGTATTACCTTCTAGAAATTCATCTTCTTTTCTGATAACCTCAAAATGTAGTTAAAGGAAATATGGTAAAAGGAAAAAGAGAACTGGCAGACTATGCCTGCTCTAAATTTCAAATATTCCCTGGAGTGCCAGCAGTAGAATGGGTGTAGGATGAAGAGCAAAAACAATCCCAGAACACATGAGCCCAATTGTGGAGACTCTTGTTGGCGGGGGGGGGGGGGGGGGGGGGCGGGGAGGGTATACTGACACACGTTTTCAGATCAAAGGCAACGATGCAGAGCAGCTAAAGCGAACTCTTGCTTATCCACAGACTGATACCTAATTTGTGAATTATTTAAGTCCTTTAGGGTCACCTACCCTTCCCTTTGGGCCAGTTATCCTTCTCACTAACTCTGGGACCAAAAAAAGGGAGAAAAGTTTAAACTTGGTTCTATCAATGGAGATATCAAAGATCAGTTTTAGAAAAAGTCATGGTGGCAAGTGGGTGAAGTTCATTTTTTTTGGCTTACATTATTTTTTGGATTATTTATAAATTTCATATATCCTAAGTTATTCCTCTCTCTTTGTTATGAAAAATTATAAGTTGTATATGCTATTAATAGTCATTGTCTAATACGTTTTAGATCCAGGTGAAGTGAAAAAAGGGCATAGAGCCCATTGGTTTGGGAAAGATAATGTTAAGATTAAAAGATGACAGCAAGGAATAATGTATATCCCAGTTGCTCCAATTGTTACTGTCAAGGAGAAAATTCAAACTGAAACTTTTGACAGGTGCAGCCCTGCGGGTAGCGTGATGGTGAGGATAAACTGGAAGCTCTAAGTTAGGGGTCTGAGAATCAAATGCCTATAGAAGGGTAGATCAAGTGAGTAGGTGAAGCAGACAAGGCGTAAGAGAACAGAGGCAAGGAGTCTGTGTCAGCAGAGAGCACACACAGTCCAAAGGCATTTGGAGTGACTTTTAACAATCATTGCAAGCTCAACACAACAGCCCTCTGTGGGCAGATGCTGCCCATGAGCAACCAGTTTGCAAATTCTGCTTTAAATGAGTTAAAGGAACCAGAAAAGAACTTCCATCTCTGATCAACAGAAAATGTACGTGACCCTTAAAAACCAAAGGGAAGTAAAAAGAAATGCCAGGGACTTCCCTGGTGGTGCAGTGGTTAAGAATCCACCTGCCAATTCAGGGGACATGGGTTCGAGCCCTGGTCTGGGAAGATCTCACATGCCATGGAGCAACTAAGCCCGTGGGCCACAACTACTGAGGCTGCACTCTAGAGCCCGCAAGCCACAACTACTGAGACCGCGTGCTACAACTACTAAAGCCTGTGCGCCTAGAGCCCATGCTCCATAACGAGAGAAGCCACTGCAATGAGAAACCTGCAAACTGCAATGAAGAGTAGGCCCCTGCTCACAGCAACTAGAGAAAGCCCGCGTGCAGCAACGAAGACCCAACGTAGCCAAAATAAACAAATTAATAAAAAAAAAAAAGAAAAGAAATTCCAGGAGACTGCAGATAGGAAATGTTTTTTCCTGACATTCAACATCCCTGGATTCTAGGAATTATGGGAGTTTGACATCAATTGTAGGCAGCATTACTGAATGGCTTAGTCGTAGGTAATGAAGCAGATGGTATCTTTTGAGTACTTTAAAGAGATAGGATTAGTTAACACGCAACTACATGGGCTCAATGTTAATCTTGTCTCTCTTTTGATAGTCTAGACTAATAGAGAGAGACAGATGTATAATACTTTTGACGAAGTACATTGTGATTTTGGCAGGGAGGTTGACACACTGGAGTGACTAGAGAAATATGGACACCTGGCTGTCTGATTAACCGATGGGCCAATGTCATGATGAGAGGTAGTTTTTGGAGTCATGCAATATCTTAGTTCTGTCTTGGTTCACATGATCTGTGCTGGTGACATTTTGGTGGATTATGCTGAAGGCACAGTAGGTATGCTTATCAAGCAAACAATGATAGAAAAAGAATAGGATGAAAAATTAATAGACTGATGATAAAATCAGGATCCAAAATTGTCCTTAAAATGCGAGAATAATGAGCCAAAGGGGGAACAACTTAAAGAAAAATTTCACAGCGATGAATGTTAAGTCTTGATTTTAGGTTGAAAACAAACATTTCACAAGAAGAGGTTTGAGGATATTTGAATTAGCTCACGTGAAAAAGCCCTGGTTTTAATTAACTGCAGTCTCACTCTGAACCAAAGACGTGACTTGGCTGCTATGATTGTAATGCAATCTCATAGCAAATAAAATGTATGGATCAAACAATAACTACCAGTTACTGAAAGCATAATATCTCATATATGTTATCTCAATAACTTTTAAGATTCTACAGTTAGGTATTAATACTTCATTTTACAGATGGGGACATAGGTTCAGAGGAGTTAAGTAACTTGTTCAAGGTCACACAGCTAGTTACTGCAGAATTAGTATTAAAATCTTTCCATTATACTGTGTTCTTTCTCTTGTAACATGAAAAGAACTGCTTGTTCTATTGTACTCTATGATTATTAGCCTAGCATATAGCATATAGTAGATGACAAAAACAGTAAATGAATGAATAAAGGAATTGAATCTAGGCTCTAACTAAAACACAGAATTAAGTTCCATTTAGAGACCACATTTAAAGGGTGGCGTTGACAATTTAAAGTGCATACTGAGAAAGTGAGCAGGGTAGTGGGAGACCTGCTGTATGCATGGTAAGTGGTTAAAAGATCTTGGGATATTTAGTTTAGAAAAGACAAAGCAAAGTGGGGAGATGACAGTGATCTTCACCTATGTAAAATACTTTCTCAGAGAGAAATGAATTTAATTTTTTTCTGTATTTATTCATAAGGCTGGTATCTAAGGCAATTTCTCCTCTTTCTAGGAGGTGCTCAAATAGAGGCTGAGTGTAACGACTATGCATTCTTTCAAAGCAAAGTCCTTATATCCCCACCCCTAACCCAGGCCCTGTTCAGTACCTGCTTGTCAAAGTGCTGTTGGTCAGGTGTGGGGGAGAAACACTGCTTTGGGTACAAGTAACCTGTATTCACTGACCTCCCGACCTTATTCTGAATGTAAGGTGCTGAATTTTGTATGTTCCACAGTGAATAATTTTGCACCGTCCTCTCCTACTTTAACTTTTATCTTGTCCATCGTATTCTATTCGTGGTCCCCAAAGTGTGGTCCAGAACCAGCATCAGCATCACCTGGGAACTTGTTAGAAATGCAAATTCTCAGGCCCCACCTTAGACATAGTGAATCAGAAACCCAGAGTGGGGACGGATGCCCAGCAACCTATGTAGTAACAAGCCTTCCAGATGATTTTCAGGCCTTCTAAAGTTTGACAACACTGAGTTAGATGTTTCTGGTTGTTCCTGCCTTGGGTGTACACTGGAACTCAATGAGACTGTGTTTTTTGAGGACAGGGCCCTGCCTTATTGCCCTTACAGTAAAGGTCCAGTATGCATGTACTGAAACAGAACTGAACTAGTTAAAGGATGATGAGCACAGAATTTGATGGAACAAACTCCAAGGATTGGTTATCTTCAGCCAATAGTCAAAAAATCCTCAGAAAAGAAGCCAGTCACCAATGTTGCTTAATAGCTTAGAAATTTGGTTATTTTAATATAATTATCACCAGCTAGATATTGTCCCAAATAAGTGAGGGCACTGGTTACAATCAATTAGCTCATTATATTCTGGAACTGTATTGCTTTAGATACATCATGGTCATTGCTATATAAAAATGGGAAAGTCAAGGATTTTTCAGGATCAAGTTCCTCCAAGGCGTTAATGATCTCCTGAATATTGTATTGAGCCCTATACATACCATTTGGTGACAAAAATATGATTTAATAATGATCCACTTAAATAGACAATTATGGAAGTATCTTTGTATTTCTAAAAAGATTCATGCAAATAGAACATGTATAAATAAATTGTATTTTAAAGGTAGTAGCAGGGGGAGAAGCATGGGGCTCACTATGTGAAAAAACCCTTTTCCCAAGTTTTTAGTAGAGCAAAGAACCAGCTCTTAATTTTTCTGATTTCAAATCTCTGTATTGAGGTTATCTAATATGAAGAGAAAATTATAAAATATTTTATTTACTATATAGAATGTGCACAGTTAACTTATGTAAATTTAACATATGTATTCAAATGTGTGTTTATACATATTTATCTATTTATCACTCTATCCATCTATCTATCCATCTAGCTAGCTAGCTAATGTACAACAGGACAGGTGATTTCACATGCCACTCCACTTACAAAGGACATGGCCTAGAGAATGTGTGAGATTGGTAACATGGACCCACTCTTCCCTTGGTTGATTCCCTTATGCACCTCGTGGTGCTTCTATTGTGCTGAGTATAATCCTAGTGTTTAAAGATGTTATTTTGGGGTACATTTACAAATGCAAAACAAACCAAAACTACCACCACCAACAACAAAAGCAAAACCTCAAATAAACACAGACAGAAGCAACAGAAGCAGAATGAGGCCCGGGTTTAAGTTCACTTCTCTGGCACCTGGGCTTGGCCGAGAACTCGTCCTGGTCCTCTAGGCCAGTGTTACTCCAGGAGGTCAGCTAACGCCTGGGACACAGGGAGGGTGGGCCTGCACGCTGTCCTGATTTCTGGGAATTGTTCATCTTGGACATGCTCTGAAGGGTGGGGCTCTGTAACCACCCACAGAAGAATAGGGCCTTGGGGAAGAAGTCTCCTGGAAGCGTTTGTAGGTGTGGGGTGAGAGCCTCAGTTGGAGGTGCTATAGTTCCTTTATGTTTCCATCCAAAAGGAATTGGTGACAAGGTCACAGTTTACATGCCCTGGTGTCTGTAACTCTCATTCTAGTTCCCCAGAAAGAAAGACAAAGACTTCCTCGCATCTTAACACTCCTTCCCCTACCTTTCTTTCCTCCCAGGTCTGTGGTTTTCTGAATCCAAAAAGCATTTCAAACATATGCTTTGGAAATATGTCTGAGCAATGGACAATGTGTCCACAGGGCACAATATTCTGGGAACCACATGGCTATATGTCCATTAATAAATAGCTTTTTCAAGGCCTCAGCATGAGAGAGATCTTTAGATTTGCAGCTCCTTCCTCTGTTTGCTGGAAAATTGCTTCACACCATATCATCATAAAATGCTCTATTTTGCAATGACAGATGTGTATAAAATCTGTGCATGGCTTTAAACTTTATTAATATTGGCTGAGTACCTATGGATACAATCACTCAATAGCATATGTGTATATACTCACTTATCTAGACTGCATTCTTTAAAGAAATAAAGGGTCAGTGACAGAAAAATGCCATTTGTGTAATTTCTACAGAGCCACTAGAGAAAATGTATGACATGGTTAAGCAGACAAAATGTCATTTCATGAAAACTAGAGGCAACTGACTCAAAACTTAGAAGTCTGAGTCATATATCATCTGAAGTCATCAGTATATCATCCTTTTCCCATTATTTATAATTTGCTTCTGCCATCTTTGTATTGAAAGTGCTTAAAATTTAAAGTTACACTAATGCTTTGTAACACTTGGGGTGTTCTTTAGAAGAGTAGTTCCTAAATGCTGGGTTTTGAGCGCCAGCCTGGAATGAAGTCTGTATTAGTCTACAGCAAAATGGGGAAAATAAGAAAATGTAAGTTCATTTACATAAACTTAGATTTATTAACCTTAAAGGATTCTCTTCTCTTCATTTTGAGATTTTTTTTCTTACAGCCCTACTGGTCTACAAAACTATTTGGCCAATGAGATCTAAAATTATATAGTAAGTAAGTAAAAAATCTGCCTTTATTTCTTTGCTTTTATCTTGTTCTATAAGAAGAAAAAACAAAACAATTGAAAAAAAAAAACCCTCAACCATTATTCTATCTAATTCACAAGTCTCTTGCTATTGTTTATTCAGAAGGTATTGGGCACCTATATAAGCCAGGCACTAGGACCATCCTCACCTTTGGAGAAGATGCTCAGTGATCTACATGAAACACAAACTTGATGGAGAGCCTTGAGTTGGGCTGGGTCTCTCTTGGTTTATGTCTGGGTCAGAACTTTCCAATTTCTGGTCTGAGCCAGCAACTCTTGCCCTGTCCTGGACTCAACAATCTCTAGTGTCCAGGAAGGCGGCTGCTACTGCCTGCTGGAGAAGTCTAGGGTCTATAAGTCTGGGACTTTGATCTATAGACATTTCAGACAACATTCTGTTCTCTCATAAGCTTGATGATTTCTTGGACAATAAAAATAAGCACAACGGGGTCTCTGTTTTTTTGTGGCCCTGCAAACAAAATCAATTGATAAGGCATGCCATGGTATAAAACAACCCCAGGAGGCATGTACCCATGGGAACACACCTTTCTGAAGTCACTCGTATCCTCTCATCATTGGACGAGTTGAATCGGTCATCCTTTTCTCTGAAATATTCCTCTATGCACTGCTCTTCAAAATCATGTACTTTCTTGAGCTCATCATCAGTTATGAAGAGCTCTGTGGAAAAGAAATGAGAGATATGAGGCAGGGAAGAAAAAGCGATGGCACCTGACTTGTGGGTCGAATGACATTCCTAATCTAACTCAAGGTTAGGGAATGGGGCCCAGATTCTTCACTGAGTCTCAAACTAAATCCAAATCTGGTCAGGCAACTTGTGTCACTGTCCTCTTTCTCTGTGTTAGATTCATTATGGGTCTCTGAAGCTCACCTGAGTATACCTGGTTTACTGCAGAGACCGGTTAGAATTATATATATTGTAAGGACAAAAATTAGCTAAATAAAGGAAAGGGGAGCTATGCAGAGAATGGAGGTTTCTTAAAAACTCAACTTCTGGGCTGAGGAGTGTGGCAGACAGACATTGTTCATTCACCTTACTAAAAGCCCTTTGCAACCCAAGTTCCCTTTTCCCTCTTCCCACTACTGAGACTGGAAAGCCAAATACACATTTCCAGTGTCCGTTCAAGCTAGCAACAACCATGAGACCCAGTTTGGCTCAAGGAACAAAAAAAACCTGCTGCAGGAAAGGGTTGTGTATTGAGAAGAGATTTTGCTTTCCTGATAAACTAGAAGTATGTGGCTGCTTCTTTCTACCTTTTTTCCCCTTCATGCTTCTTTCTGCCCTGAACGTGAATGTGATGACTGGAAGTGCAGCAGCTATTTTGCTACCATGAGACAAGACAGTGTGACAAGGAATAGCTGACTTGGGGTCTTTGACCTCAGTGAGTCATTGTTGAGCTCTGGGCTATTTATTTACCTTTTCACTTTTTGTTGTGTGAGAAAAGTTAAAACCTTACATATTTGTGTTACTGTTAGTCTGGTTTTCTATTTATAGCTGGTAAACAAATTCATAACTGATTCAGTGGTAGAAAGAGCCCAGTGGAAATCTGAACCTTTTCTCCCCCTGAGCTTTCTACTTGCCTAAATGGGTGTTTCAAATGGAAATAGTGAATTTTGGAATTCTTAACCCCTCTCCAACTTTCCAATTTTAATGTCTCGAAAGAAGTCAGGCATTGCTGTGTCAGAGAAGTTGTTAAAAGCTTCAGACTTAGAGAAGCAGTTGATTATTAAGTGGCTTTGGTTTCAAACTTTAGTTGCACTAGTGATCACCTGGAGGTAATTCTTGGGCCACAATCCTAGAGGCTCTGGTTCAGTAGATTTAGTGTAGGTGGTCTATCTGACACACTTTGAGAAACCATGGTAGGTTGCTTGTATGGGGGCTGGATTCCCAATGGTTCTTAACTGTGGGTGGTACCCAGGGGATATTTAGGAATCTGCAGGAGCTATTAGTATTCAATGTGTGGAGGCCTGATGTGCTAAATCTCCTGCAATATGTGGAACAATCCTATATAATGAAGAATTATTCCACCCCAATGTCAATCTAATCTCCTTCCAGAAACACTGGGCTAGAAGGTGGTTGGTGGAGGGTCTTTTTTTTTGTCCTTGGAATCATGGAAAGCAGGACTGGTTTCCTCATGAAGCCATATAGGCACAACCCTTAAGGCTTGGGAAATGTTTAAGACCTAAAAACATGATAGATCCAAAAATGACCATGGAAAATCAAACTTAGTCACCTACAACTCAACTCATGTCAGGATGCTTAAATTATATATACTGCAGCATTGGGAGCATATTAACATGGTTGATATATCTTGTGGTGGGATGTCTGTAAAGTAAGAAGCTTAGAACCTATGAAGGTGCTAAAACAGCCCTGCTGGAGCCTGGTTTTATCTCACTAAGAAAGGTGTGAGGCTAAGAGTGCTCGCTTTAAGCCTCTCCTGTCTCCCTTCCAGCACCATTTCTCATCATGCATACCCTCCCATCCCTCCCAAGTCTTCGGAGCTGTGGGCAGGAAGCAGGAGGACCCAGGTGCCCAGTGGTCCTGCACGACCACCTATAGACGTGGTGGGGATTTCTGCTCTGTAGTTGCGGGGGGTTGTCACTCAAAGCTTACTCAGGCCATAGTCCCTTTCATCTGGGTCACTCTCGTGTTTTCTCCATCGGCAACACAGGTGCTGGAATATCATGGTCATGTGGCTGAATATGATCAGAGGTGGGGGCAGAACGGGCCTTTCATGGAAAGTCATGATGAGCTGATACCTCTGAAACTTCCACACTTGGTTGGATATTGATTTTACCTCAAAAAATGTATTGCTGAAATAGAGACCAGAGAGAATCAAGTGAGGAAAACCCCTGCTTTCTGGAGCGTCATGCCCCGCTCCTGCCTCAGTCTCCCTACTCCATTCCTGAAGAAGGACCCTCTTACTTAAAGACAGCGATGAGGAGGTTGACCAGCAGGATGTTTGCCACTAGGAGGTAGCAGGCCATGATGGCCGGCACGATCCAGGCTCCTGTCTTGCAGGGAGGCAGTTGGATTATTTTACCATCCTCTCGAGTCTCATTCTGTCCACAGGGAGCTGGAGGAAGCAGCACAGGCAAGATGTCAGAAATCATGTGGCTCTGTGATAGAAACCACAGACTGAGTTGAAGGAGGGGTTTTTACATGAAGGAATAATACAGCCATCTCAAAACAAACAGAAAAAGGAATTCCAGAAAAGCCAAAACAAACAAACGAAAGCTTCATGAATATCTCTAGGGGCTGTCTCTGCAGAGGGGAGTTGGTTCTGCCAGTCTCCCAAGTTGTCATCTGACACGAAAGAGGTGGGTGGAGCCCCCTGCTGGCTTGCCGAGTCCCTGGGGCACTTGGTGTCCCCCCCCAGGAAGCCTGGTGAAGGCTTTCCCAGGGAGTGCAGAAGGGGCAGAGTCTCACTGCCCCATCAAGTTACTTTCAAAATGTGCTGTGGAGGCCAGAAGCCGACAGCTGTAAGAGCAGCAGCCTCGAGGGGCTATTGACTCGGAATTAACACCGGGGCAGCTGTTAATTGCTTCAAGAAACAACCCAGGGACTCTGAGTTAACGATTTTGCTGTCTCAGTGTGGAAGGAACGAAACACGGCAGCACCTCGGGAAGTATTTAGGGGGACTGTTGCTCAGTGCTCCTGATGGATGGCATTTCATGGGGAGGGGCAATGAGGGGAGATGGGCCAGGACCCTGGAGCCTGTAGCCACCTCCTTTTTTTCCTGCAGCATTTCCATTCCAAAAATGTGCTTCCAGGGCACAGGGAACAAAACCCAACTGCATTGAATAAATGGGCAAATAGAGAAAAATAAAACATCTGACTGCACAGGGGACCACGTGGGGATCTTTAAAAACTGTCAATGCCCAGCTCCACCCCAGTCAATTGAACCAGAATCTTTGAGGGTGGCCCCGGCATCAACATTTCTTTCAAAATTTCCCAGGTAATTCTCAGGTGCCACTAACATGAGTCTACTGAACTAGAATTAGTCTAGAAACATTATGTGATTTTTGACATGCTCTGAAGTCCAAAATACATCTTCTCAATTTATGAGGGTTTTAGTAATATCAGGACACCAAGACTCTGTTTTTATAGCCAGAAAAAGATGGCCAAAGTGCTTCCTTTGGACCAGCCTGTAAGATGATCAGGTGTTGATGGACTCAGATGTTCTCAAGGAGCCGGCATCTTTTTTGTTGTGGGCAGCTGTGGCACTATGCACCCAAGACAGCCCTGTGAGAGGTTCTGATCATTTCCTCCTTTGGAAGGAAAACCCAATGATAGAGCCCGCATTGGCTCCAGGATGAAGTCCAAGCTCTGAGGGCAGCTAGCCTGGTGCCATCTCTTGCTACTTCCCACCTCTCCCTCTGAGCACAAACTGGACCAAGTTTCTTGCAGTTCCTAGAACTGTCATGCCCTCTCTTACTTCCTGAATTTTTTTTTTTTTTTTGCGGTACACGGGCCTCTCACTGCTGTGGCCTCTCCCGTTGTGGAGCATGGGCTCCAGACGCGCAGGCTCAGTGGCCATGGCTCATGGGCCCAGCCGCTCCGCGGCATGTGGGATCTTCCCAGACCAGGGCACGAACCCGTGTCCCCTGCATCAGCAGTCAGACTCTTAACCACTGCGCCACCAGGGAAGCCCTACTTCCTGATTTTGAGCCATGCTTCCTCTTTCGCTTCCCAAAGGCCCCCTGACACCTTGCTCCCCCCACTCCCATGCTTCACCTGGATGAATCCTATTCACTTTTCAGTGCTTACTTAGCTTTCAGCTAAATTTCTGCTCCTTTCCAGCTGGGACTGGGATAGGTATTGACAAAGATCCTCTGCTTGACCAAACTCCACTCAGGCAGGCTCTTCTGAGCTCTTTTGTGGCCTCAACTTGTGGGCCTCCATGCTTGTCTCTGCATTTGTCCAATTTTAGCAAGAATCCTGCTGAGTACGTTTAGCCAGAATCCCCATCCTCAATTTCTAATCACCATCGATGTCTAATCAGTTTCCTCATTTTCCACCATCCTCCATCTGAAGTCTGATCACACTGGTCTGTCTTCAGTAAGAATCCATTACGTCAGGTAAGCCAGAACCCCCCTTACTCCTGATGTTTCCTCTTAGTGAACTTCCATCCACTGACCCACACCCAGCTCATGGCTATAAATTTCCTTTTTTTTTTATTTCTTCACTCAGAGTCGAGCCCAATCTCTCTCTCCTATTACAGAACACCACTGCAGTAGCCCCCCTTGAACAAAGTCTTCCTTACCATGTTTACCAAATGTCATGAATAATTTTTTCTTTAACAAATAATCTTTTCTTTAGTCATTTTGTCTTCCATATAATCCCAGAACTCCCTTTGCTTGCCCCTTTGGGGGGTTTCTCAGCACCGTATCACTGCTGCCAATTTACTGGGCTCTGTGTCCCACATAAGATTTCCAGTGGTAACATGTCTCTTCATGGTTTCCAATTACCTGGCTCAGTGCATACACACAGCACATCTACACATATCCACACATGAAAACTGTTGAGTGAATAAAGATCATTAAACACAGTTTGGTTGTTGAGCACTAACATTCCCCACGCTCTGCAAGCCTACTCATGATGGACAGTTCTAGCTCTAAGCAGTTGCAGGCTCCTTCCTTAGGTTCTTCCCAGAAATCCTGCCCTTGGTCTGGCAAGAAGGCTTCTCAGGCTCAACCAGATACCTGGGTCTCTGACACCCACTTGGCTGCAGGCCTCATGGAATGGCTCACTTTGCTTTTCTCTCCTCATGAAGCTTGCCCAGCCACCCTACCCCCTTCCTCCTGACTTGACCTCCCTTAGGGTTGTCACTCCTGCGCTGCCCTTTTCTTTGGTTCCTGCTCAGATCTCTATGGGGAAGCCGACAAAGAGCAGGAGAAAGAACTGCTTGGGGTAGGGTACAAAGTGCACACAGTTCTTACAGGTGTGATCCCTGATTTCCATTTAATAATGTCATTCTGAGATTTCTCTTTACATTCTGGGAGAACGTAAAATAAACTTGTGAGGGGCAGAGCTCATCCAGCTTTTGACGCCGTATTTAGTGACGATGCAGACACTTCCTCCACTAGAGAAGAAACCTTCTTCCAGCCTAGAGAAAAACCCAGGGAGAATAGTAGGTGCTCGCTAGTTTCAAGTGGCCCGTGCACATTTCCATGGGTCTTCAGATAGTGTCATTAACATGTCTCTAGATCTCTGCTTTATTCCCCTACTAGTTGGAAAATTGGACCAACTCATTACCTTTATACAAGATTTGATTTGATTTGATGTCATCATGATTGGCTCTGGGAACTCCCTGCCAGTTCTTTGGGTATTAATTTATTCCACCTTCCCCCACCTTTTTTTCATCCTGCTTTTATAGAAATAGTATTACTTTAGTGGTTAGGAACATGCATTATAATCCGGCAGACCTGGGTTCAAATCCCAATTCCACCATTTTCAAATGATGCGACATTAGCTTACTCCATGAATTTCAGCCTCCTCATCTGTAAAATGGGGTAGTAATAGTATATATGGGGGGAGATTGTCAAGATCATTAAATGAGAATGCATGGAAAGCACTTGGCTCAGTATCTAGCATACAGCACTTAATTAACATTAGTTGGTGTCATGACTGGTATTGTTATTTTGTAATTAATAGACTTGAAGCGTCTCAAGGTTAGGGACTATGTCTTATTCCTCTTTACTTTACAATCACTAAGCATAGCACTTATTCTACAAACATTCATTGAGTGGTTATAATATGCTGGGTACGGGAGATGCTGGGGATTAAAGAGACAGTCCCTGTTGCTAAGGAACTCACAGTTTAGTAGGGGGCACAGAAAGGGAATAGAACATTGCACTTAACGGGTGATGTGAGCTCTGCTGGGGGCTCTGAAGAAGCACAGCAGAACTGCTGCAGTCCTTCTAGCCTCGGTCACACTGAGCAGGCTGGTACTCAGGATGAGCCTTGAGGACTACCATCTAGACTCTACAGCAACACGTGCAGTATAAGTGAATTAGATGACCCTTGTGATAATGAAAATAAAAACGAATCAGTAAGAAACAGCCTTCATTTGGTAATATCAGCAAAGAGGCAATGAACATTATAGGCAGCAGTTAGTGCAAAACATTGCTTTGTAATGGCTCCTAGTCGTGTCCTTGCTCAGAGCATTTATCTGCACTAGAAAGTGCTATGACTCAAACTTACAGATGTCTACCCCTGATGAAGATGAACTGGGTGCCTTAAAGCCCTGACAAGCAGATTTTGGGATAAGTTATCTGTTATAACTTATATAAGTTATAGTACCAACCAGTATCTGGGGGTTCATATTCCCAGGGAAATACTCCAGGGCACACAAACCCAAGATGGCCCACGGGTGGATGTTTAGGAATGTGTGGGCTGGTGGCTGCCATTGCGCCTCCTCCTTCCCTGCTTTGGAACCTGACACGAGTGGTTTTTCTCCCAACCCTCTTGCAAGAAGTAAATGCACAGTCACTACCACCCTCATACCAAGTGACATGTTGTCACCTCCCTCTTTGTTGATGACAGTCAGTGCAGAGTGCCTCTGGTGGATGTTTGGTGGTTCCACCTGCCTAGTATATACATTTCCCCTTCCTCTGCTAAGAGCATCCTGGTTTCCCTTTGTGGAGCTATTCCTCCCTACTCTCAGTCCATGAAGTTTGGGTGAAATGAGCTGCATGCAGTTCCATATTGAGGAAATTAATCAGTGTATTTTATCTCCTGATTGCAGTGATTAGTTCAGGGATGGACATGTGATCCTAGCCTGACCAATCAGAGCCAATGAGCATAAACCTTGGGACTTTTGCTAGAACTTGTATTAAAGAGAAGCTCTTTTTACAACGCGATATAAGTCTACCAAGCAAAGAGAGCCTGCCCAGGAGTGACTCCATCACAGAGAAGAGAAACAGATTCCTGATTCAGCCATGCCTAAAACCAGAATTCTTAAGTTATATGAACCATAAAATTCCTTTTTTCCTTAAGTCAATTTGAATTGGGTTTCTATCACTTGCAGTGAGTCCTGGCTAATACAGTCACCCTTGCCTCCCTGTCCCCTGTCCACGGTCATTAAGGATGTTGATATTTTGTTTATACCACTCCTGGGAGGCAACATCTGGAGCCTTGGAGTAGCATGAAGAGATTGGAAGAGGCAACTGGCAATGTGAAATCTGAACTGACATCAAGGTTGAATCACAGTTTCAGGGTTTCAGGAGCCAGAGGCTCTGTTGCTCTTTTTCTTCCCCAAACACAGAAGAACTTAAGGGGTCTACACTGCTCAAAGCTCAATTGTCCTCTGACTCAGAAACTAATGATACAGATATCACTTATTATCAAGTCAGTAGGGTAAACACACTTGGGAAACTGGCCAAAGTTTCCAGCTACTCCCAAAGTGAAGAAAACCTTGCTCTAGAAGCTGATCATAGATAGATTAGGCCAAAGAAGCCCCGGTGTATGGGGGGGTGCGGGTACAGAGTGTAAAGGCTACATCTATGCAATTATGGCCAAATGAGAAGGGATCAAACATCTGGAAATGCAGACTCTCTACAGTTTATCTACGTGGGTCACAATGACACATCACAAGGCAGAAAGTTGGAAGTGCATTAACGAGTAGAAGTGAAATGGATGACTGGGCTCTAGAACAATGATAGGTTGTGCAGTTATAATCCAGCCAGGTTATGCAGGTCAGAGTAAGAAAGTCCTCCCTTTTCTGTACATGTTCTGGAGAGCAGCCTTCCAATGGCTGAAATTTTTTTTATCATAAATAAATTTTTATGATAACTAAAATAAGGGTCAACAGAATCCCTCACTAGAATGTAAGCTTCATGTGGAAAAGCATTTTTGTGTGTTTTGTTCACTAAAGAAACAACAGCTATAACACTGCCTGGCACATAGCAGATGCTCAATAAATATTTGCCAAATGAATGCAGGCAGGAATATCACATACTGTACATTTGACCTGCAATGTCAGGCATTTCTGTAAGGGTTACATTCGATCAATTTCACAGGGTCAGTGTCTGTTTTCCTATTTACTTCAAGATCTTAAGTGCCACCATGGCCTGCTAATATGAGATGGTTCCTGTAAGAGCAAAAATCTGAAAGAGGGGAAAAAATAGATTCTTGATTATTTGTTTTTGCAATTAACTTGCAAAGGAACATGCCTGGCTTCGGTTAAGGCTATAGAAAATCTCCCTTCTGAATGCTGTTGCATAAATCTCCATGGCACACCAGACATAACACCCCATCTTAAACTCATGGCAGACATTTGGTAATCAATCATTACACTCTTCTGTCAGGTTGTACCTTGGAATCCTTTTTACGACAAAACTCCCCAAAGCACGACTAATCAACTGAAGTTGACAGAAGAGATGGAAACTTTCTCTTAGTTCTTTCAAAAATGAGAACATGAGGTCTCAGTGAAAGATAATTTCTATACCTCTTTTCAGGATCCTCCTTATGCCCGCATGGCCTGGCCTTTGCCCAACCTATACTACCTTGAAGTTGCCCAGGAACAAAAATGGGTCAAATTAGACATCCTGCTTTTCTTAGACCCTGACATTTTTGATGAGGGCCACCTACATAAGTCCTGGGCTCCTGGACACTGCTCACTGCCCATTTTAAAAGTTACCTTTTAAAATGGGTACTTCTGGGACTTCCCTGGTGGTGCAGTGGTTAAGAATCCTCCTGCCAGGGCTTCCCTGGTGGCGCAGTGGTTGGGAGTCCGCCTGCTGATGCGGGGGACGCGGGTTTGTGCCCCACTCCGGGAAGATCCCACATGCCGCGGAGCGGCTGGGCCCGTGAGCCGCGGCCGCTGGGCCTGCGCGTCCGGAGCCTGTGCTCCGTAGCGGGAGGGGCCACAGCAGTGAGAGGCCCGCGTACCGGGAAAAAAAAAAAAAGGCTCGAGAAGAATCCTCCTGCCAATGCAGGGGACATGGATTCAATCCCTGGTCCGGGAAGATTCCACATGCTGTGGGGCAACTAAGCCCATGCACCACAACCACTGAGCCTGCACTCTAGAGCCCACGAGACACAACAATTGAGCCCGTGGGCCACAACTACTGAAGCCCGTGTGCCTAGAGCCCACGCACCGCAATGAAGAGTAGCCCCCGCTTGCTGCAACTAGAGAAAGCCCACATGCAGCAACAGAGACCCAACACAGCCAAAAAAACAAAAAAACAAAACTAAATTAAAATGTATACTTCTAGTGGAACTGCTAATCCTAGTTTGTTATTTGGGATCCACTAAAGTGAAGGACAATAGAGATTTGGAATAAACAACTGTGGAAAGCATAGCATGTGGCAGTCTCTGTGCTGTGTACTTCACATCAGCCATTGCACTTAAGCTTCCTTGCAACTCCATAACAAAGGTATTATCCTTGCTTCATAGTTGTAGAAACATGCACTGAGGGGTGCAATGCCTTATCTAAGATCACACAACTAATAACGGAATATGCCCGAACCATTCATTCATCCATCCAAAAAATAATGAGTTTCTGCTACGTGCCAGTGGGAATTGGCTCTGGAGATGCACTTATGAATGAAGCAGAAATGGGTCCTCCTCCCTTCTGACCCCAAAGCCTGTACGTATGCCTCTCTATCTCATACAGCCTTTCCAAAGTAATATTGCTACTGACTACCTATCGCAAGCTTCAGTGTAAGGCCCTGTGCTATGAGCCTTACCTATATCACCTTATTTTAATCTTTATAATACTTTGACATGGTGGATTTTATTGCCCCATTTAAAGGTGAAGAAGTGAGGCTCAGAAAATTTTAGTATCTCTGTCAGTTATTTCAGAGACAGTAAGAACAGAATCAGGATGTCCACGCAAACCTGTTCAACTGTAAAGTATCTTTTCTCTCTGTGCCTCTGAAGGAAGAGCCAACATGGGGTTGAGAGGAATCTCAACTATGAACAAATGTAAAGACAGATTGATAGACATCTGCATTTTTCTTGTTTCCATCAACACGAATAAAGCCTGAGCTGTTCAGATCATGTACAAATGTATAGAACACTAAAATTCGAAGTGTGGAGAAAGAAATTTGATTCATATAATAGGTACCAGCTGTAGGCACCCACATCCCAAAGATTAAGACACTTGCCCTTTTGATTTTATCCTATAAGGCATGGGGAAAAGAAACATTTGTTTACTTAATACACATACCATACTGTTTCCAAAAAGCATGAGAGATTAAAAATGAAACACTAATATGTGATATAATGAGCATCATCTTTAAAAATATGAAGAAGGATATTTCCAGAAGATCATCTCTTCCTCACCTGGCTGAAGAAACGTCTCAATAGCTTATTCCAAATCACAGGCAATGGAATAAAGAGCTTAGTTAAACATATGACTACATGTATCCCATTTTTTTTAAACAAAGGATTTTCAACTAAAAATCCATCCTGAAAAGCTAAGGAGACAAAGCGGATTTCCCCACCTCATTTTGAAAATCCATACAGTTTGCCATGGAGGATTTAGAATGCCATTACACAGCTCCTATGGCTTACTCCAAGGAACCAGATAGCTCTGCCTTTTTGGCCTTTTTCCTGACACACTGCTTTCCCTGGCAAGAGAACTGGAGATGCCTCCTTTTGTATGGCTATATCTATTTAGAAGCTCCTGATCTAAGAGTCCTGGATAACAGTACATCCAGGCAGAAGTCTTCTTTATGTAAGTAAGGGGGTCTTTCTGTTTCTTTTAATAGTCAATGTCCTCTAGAAATGGAGGTCAGGAAGAACAGAGGTAATTGAATACCAGGTAAGCTCCAACTTTGTAGAGTCAAAAGCACCACCCACCAGCTCTTTTACTTCTTTTGTGGTTCATTTCTTTTCCCTTCCCCTGCCCTAAGTGTTGGGCAAGATGCAAGTTGGTAGTGACATGGTACAAAGGCAACCATGAGAAAGGAGTAAGAGGCCTCAGTTCCTCCATCTGTGAATGGAGGGACTTGGACTATTGATATCCCCTACAGTGCACTGCCCACACAACTCAGGAAGTCCAAGATGATTGTGGGATACAGGAACAGCTCACTAAGTAGCACTGAATTGGATACTGAGAAAGTGATGACCTTTTCAAGCCTCTTTCCATCTTCCTGACTCCATCAGAGAGAATGCGTCAGTTTGAGGATAATATTTCTTTAACACTTCCTTCACATCTGCTAAACTTCCTTTTTAGTAGAGACTGGGCAGGCTGAAGGCTCAAGCATCTGGACAGAATTTCCTAACAATGCGGTGTTTTCATTCTGTTTATTTTATGCTCATTTTCTATTACATCAAATCACACTGATTTTTCAACTTACGGCCATGATGTAAATTTTTTTCTTTTTCTTTTTTTTTTTTTTTTTTTTGCGGTACACAGGCCTCTCACTGTTGTGGCCTCTCCCTTTGCGGAGCAGAGGCTCCAGATGCGCAGTCTCAGCGGCCATGGCTCACGGGCCCAGCCGCTCCGTGGCATGTGGGATCTTCCCAGACCGGGGCACGAACCCGTGTCCCCTGCATCAGCAGGCGGACTCTCAACCACTGCGCCACCAGGGAAGCCCAATGATGTAAATTTTTAAAAATAAATTAATTTAGGTTTTAAAATTGAGCCAATTGAACTAAAAACATTAAAGAGTGGACAGATGTTACAAAACAGTGAATGGTTTATGTGACTAACTAAAGGTTGGGAAATGCTAGATGATCTCTAAGCCCCATCTAGTCCAGACATTTTATTACTCTATGAATCTAAGAAGAGGAGCAGAAGACCAGAATAAGCCCCAGGCTGGATTATCTATCCCAGGAGCTAACTGTAGGGCACCTATAAAAGCTGTATTCTTTTTATTCCTGTCAGAAAAGCAAACAAATACCTAGCCCCCACTGCACAACAGAGAACCCAGCCACCACCAAGGGGGAGAAAACTCACCAATGACAGAGCCTCTAACTCTTCACAGGGTTAGGGTTACACATGCTCAGCTTTCAGCTATTTAGGAAACACAATTAAATTAATAAGCTTTGTTTTTTAATCTAGTGAATCAGAAAGCAGGATGTACAACTACTGGAGCCTGCATGCCTAGAGCCCGTGCTCTGCAACGAGAGAAGCCACCACAAGGAGAAGCCTGGCATCGCAACAAAGAGAAGCCCCTGCTCACCGCAACTAGAGAAAGCCCGCACGCGGTAACAAAGACCCAATGCAGCCGCTCCCCACCCCAAAAAAAGAAATATATATATATATATATATATATATATATATATGAAGCAGGATGTTATAAGCCTAGGTATGTTGTGTGTGAACTGTGGGCAGGGGAGGGGGGAAGGGGAGAACATCCAATTCCCTCTGTTATCTTAGTTCTATGTTTTAGTTATCCTTAACTTCTAGCTTTACCTAGAGACAAACATGTCATTTATCTGCTGTTATTTGAGAAGGATTCAAAGTTCCAACCTTGGTAGTTCATTATTTGGGATCAGGAGTTAGTATCAGTAAGATCCTATACAAATTTTGCCGGCGAAGGATGTGTATCTATACTAGCCTGTTGTATGTGTCACTGAATTTGTTGCCATGATGCAGCAGATTGATTGCATTAATAGCTCCAATTTCTCTCTCTGTATCCAACCTCCTTTGCCATGTGAGTTGAGAGTTTCATTTCTTTCAGTAAACAGATAGGATCTATTTCCTTGCCCCTTGGTTCTGAGTTTAGCCATGTGAGTTTCTCTGGCAATGGGGATGTTAGCAAATGTGACCCATATAGAAGCCTGGAAAAAACCTTGAGTGTTTTTGTTTCCACTCTTCCACTTCAGCCATCACCACGAGGAACATGCTTGAGCTAGTCTTCTGGAGGATGAAACACGGGAGCCTCTGCTCCCAGTCATTTCTGTTGTGGGAGCTAAGGTTGTTTTGGATCAGCTGACAGCCAGCTGTCTCCCTGGCATATGCCCAAGCCCAGCCAAGACAGCAGAACCATCCAGGCAACCCACAGGCTCCTGAGCTCAATAAATGCTTACAGCGTTAAGCCACTGCCTTCTGGGGTGTGTGTCAAAGATACCTGATATACATGCTCCACTTCCCTTGACCTGCTCACAGCTAGAAGAGGTAGCCCTAGGTCACACAGGTTAACAAACCCTTTCCTAATTTCTTCATCCTCCCCCCTCAATTCAGATCAAATCCCATCATTACCCAAGGAGCGAGGAGCAAATCCATTGAATGACCAATGGCGAATCAGACTTGGTTTTTAGAAATTAAACTGAGATGCAGAGACTTTAGTTAGGTGATGGCAGGTACTTAATTGAAGATCATACAGAATCAGACCAAGTTAGGTCATTTAAAAGTAAAGCCAGGGACTTCCTTGGTGGCGCAGTGCTTAGGAGTCCGCCTGCCAATGCAGGGGACATGGGTTCAATCCCTGGTCTAGGAAGATCCCACATGCCACGGAGCAACTAAGCCCATGCGCCACAACTACTGAGCCTGCGCTCTAGAGCCCGCAAACCACAACTACTGAGCCCACGTGCCACAACTACTGAACCTCGCACGTCCTAGAGCCCATGCGCTGAAACTACTGAGCCCGCATGCTGCAACTACTGAAGCCTGCACGCCTGGAGCTTGTGCTCCACAACAAGAGAAGCCACCGCAAGGAGAAGCCCACGCACCACAACGAAGAGTAGCCCCCACTCGCTGCAACTAGAGAAAGCCTGCAGGCAGCAACGAAGATCCAACACTGCCAAGAAAAAAAAAAAAAAAAGGAAAGCAAGCCATCTGAGAGAGGAGAGGGGAAGGAAGGGAAGGAAAGCAGACAGAGAGCTAGAGAGCAAGAGAGAATGAGAGAGATGATTGATTGATTGAGCCTGGAAAGAAGCAGAAAGAAGAGCAGACGAGTGGTCATGTCTTCAGATTCTGGCTTCCCAAAACAAATTCCAGCTTCATTTCCAGTCAGTTTATGTCATGCTTTGTTTCCTGTCTTTGAACGTTTTTGAGGTTTCCTCTTAGACACTTACAGTCAATCTTTCTTTATTTAATCTAGTTTGAGTGGGTTTTGTTTTCTTGCAAGCAACGTTTCTCTAGTTGAGGGCACAGCCATTAACACCTTAGAGAGAATCAGCTTCTCAGGCTGGTAGTTTCATCAGAGCAGGCCAAGATCCAGCAGGCTGGGAACTTATGGCAATTAGGGAGGGGGAGGGGGAGGGGGACGGGGGGGCGGGGGAAAGGGGCCCAGGGAAGGGTTGGAAAGGTGGGAATAAAAAGCATTTAACTTACAATTTTACAGAGGGCTCATCTCATTCCTTTTGATATTTGCCTAAGCAAAATAGGATTAGATAAGCTTTTTTCTGCTTCAAACCAAAAACAAAAACATTCAGAGAAGAAGTCAAATAAATGATTTACTCTCCCAGATTTTGTGCTATGTCCACTTCCACTGTAACTCTTGACTGTGACGCTCTTGTACCAACTCCTCATGTTGGAAGAATACACTCTCCAGAGCTACAAGGGCAGAAACAGGTGTCCCTTCCATCCCAGGTGCAGGGAGCGTGATTCCCTTCTCATTGCCTTAACCGGGAAAGGCTTCCCCTGTGGGTCCATTCTACCTGAGCCACCATGCCTCACGTTATGGAACACGCTTCTTGTTTTTGTTTAAAAAGGGACTGCATAATTTTTCAGAAACCCATATATCTGTCCTGCTGGCTGTATGAAGAGGGAGGAGCCAGGGCCTTCTGTGAGAGGGAGTGTCTCATGAAAAGAAACTAGCAAGCTGACCTCAGGGCTCTTTGCGCTGAGAAGGATCAGTCTAGCGAGCCAGGCTATGCATATCTCTGTGCGGATGTACATCAGGGAAACTAGGCTGGACCAGCTCCACGGAAATGATCCACAGCTCCTGCCAGCTCCCATCGGATTGCGCCCCCGGGATTACAGGACATAAAGGGAAACAATCAATGTGGCCCCTAATATTCAGGAATGTGCTTGTAAGCAAACACAAGCTCCTCCTGACATTATTTACAAATCCCCTGGTAAGTGACAGATAATGCAGGAAATCCATGTGTACTCAGAACTCACGCTCCTGGCTCAGCCTCCTGGCACACAGCCCTCTTGGGGTCTCTCCTCCCCTTACTGCCCCCTCCAGATCCCAGGCTCTGTTCTCCCCACCCTCTCTCTTTTTACTTTAAGGCCCCTCTGCCCACTTGTCTCTGTTTACTGCTAAAATGTGAGCTTTTCACACTTCAACTCCTGCTCTTCAAACAGCAAAGAATCCGGACCATAGTCAGTTTGTGTTCTACTTAAACCTCAACTGCTATGGGCGGGCTCAGATTCCAGGGCCCATCACCTGCTGTCATGCTGTGAATAGGGGTCCAACTGTATGCAGAATATAAACATTACTATTATTATAACAAAAGATTGGGTGACAGTACACCCTCGTACAGTGGACTACCAACCTTTTTCTTTCCCAGAGCAACGCTAGTACACGTCAGTGAAAATAAAATAAACACTTTTACCTTGAAAGATTTATCTGTTAAAAATAAGAAACTCAGATGCCAATTAAGTGGAGAAGCAGGGTGGGAGGAATAGAAAGGAGCAAGATGGGAAAGGCACTTCGCTGTTAATTGTGGTTTGAATATTTTAAATAATCTCCTTGTTGTACATTTCCTGTTTTGGGATCTATCCATAAGTGACCCATCTTATTAAATCACTCTTTGAAGTCACTAGACACAAGCTACTAATCTTAGTGAGCTCAGTTTGAGTCCTAGACCTGACATTTGCCACCTATGCATGTCATAGAGTACGTCAATTAAAATGTCTAAGCCGGATAAAATAACAGTAATGTTAATAGAATATAGTAGTAATAGAAATAATATTAATAATGATGATGATACATGCCCAGACTCCCTCATCATTCATTCAACAAGTATTTATGAACCCCCTACGATGTGCCAGACACTGTTCTAAGTGTTTGGGATCCACCAGTGAATGATGATGCATCAAAGATTCCTGGTCTTCTTCAGCCTGCATTGGGAGAGGTAGGTGGACAGAAAATAAACAGCAGCATCAAAAATAAGTAAACTAAGTGGTGTGTTAGAAGGTGATAAGTGCTGTAGAAGAAAAGAAAAGTAAGGCAGGCCAAAAAGGATCAGGCGGGCGTGTGGGTGCCTGGGAACAGCCATGAGAAGGTGAGACGGGAACAGGCTCCCGTCTTGGATGAGGGAGTTAACCAAGCAGCAATCTGGGGAAAGGGTGTTTGAAGCTGCAGGCAGGGCTAAAGCAAAGGCCCTGGGGCAGAAGTGCTCCTGTTGTGTTCTGTGTCTGCCCTAATGCAGAGGAGAGCAGAGAAGAAAAAAGAGTGCTGAGGGGTGGAGGGAAGTCGAACTTCATGTGGGGCCTATGGAAGGACCTCCCAGGGTCTAGTCAGATAATAAGGCATTGCTATTTATTGTAATCCTTATTGGCTTTATTAAAGAAGCTGAGTAATTCCCCTTCATCCATTCCGGCTCCTGTTGGACGGTTTTTTGATTTACTCAGTAAGCCCTCTCTTCGTTATTTCTGTTTTTCCCAATAGACCCCCGATGCCCTTAAATGAAATAGGGACCAACCCTCTGTCCCCAGGTGGTGAACTGAAGGCAGCTGAATCCTGGCCCTCCACAATCTGCAATGAACGGTAGCTCTCAGACTCCCTCTGCGTCCACGTACCATAAAGGGATGGAAGGCTAATGCGAGCGAACAGGTGCCTGGGCTCACCCTTTCTCTCAATCCTACCCACGTCAACAGCTATCCTCCCTTTATCGGTCAAACAAGCAGCCTGCTGAGGGAAAGCTGATTTCTAATCTAATTTGAGCAAAATCAACTTTTATAAATAGGAGAAGTCCTCACAGTATGAGGCTTGGGAGAGGGAACAAGGTTCTCACTAATGACTTCAGGGCACAATCCAGCTTTTCTCATTGCTGCTAAACTCCTCAGTGGTTGCTGCTTAGTGCAAACTATTTGCTGTACCTGGTGTGTCAAAGAACAATAAGCTTAGGGACAGGCAAAGCCCCTTTGTTCCTTAAGTATCCTAACCTTTCCCCGAGGCAGGAAACCTAACCAAAGGCTGTAGTCAGCAGTTAGTCTGAAAAACTTCTAGGCAGTTTTATTCAACAGTGTGCCTACCCACCACAAAGTATATGCAGAGAAAGGGTGGATTTAAATTCTCATTTCTTTTCTTCGTGAAGATACGAAGGTTGTTACTTCTTTTTAAAGTGAAATAGATGGTTTATATAAAATCTGTATTTTTCTCCTGTACCTGGACAAAACTCACACATACAAAGATGTTGCTTTTTTCCACAAATGATCAACTGAGTTGACCGTGTTGATTCATGTATTTGAAAATTGGATGGCTTCACTTTGTCACTGCACAAAGTACAAACTAGTGACATGTGAGAGCCGACATACACACACAAACACACACACACACACATTTTTTAAAAGTCTTTCCCAATTTTAATAAGCTTATGCCTCACGCAGCTCTACTCTAAGCAATGCTGTGCAGTGGCATTTCCTTTGGCCAAGTTGGTCTCAATAGACCTGTGGGAAACTCTGAAAACTAAACCAAAAAGCAGTATAAAATTGGCTAGTTTCTGGGTCCTACACAGAAAGGAAACAAGTTGGGCTTTTTCCACTGTATCCCTTGCCTAATTTTGAAACAAAGGCTGTTCTCTGGGCTCTGGTGGACCAGCTTGTGGGTTGCAAACTTGGGGAGTTTGTAAGTGAATGTTCTTTCTTTCTCCGTATCTTATACAACTATTTAGTAAAAAGAGGATGGTTAACATGCAGGCTCTGGGCTGCATGCTCAATGTTGACAGCAGGAGAGAGAGTGGAGAGAAAAGGAAGAAAAGCTAAAAGAAAGTTATGGGGTAAAATCCAGCTTGATTGCTAAGTTAGCTAACAAGATGTAAAGGAACAGTCTCCTACATGCATTTAATGTATGACCCGGCTACAATCAAGTCCCAGTGCAAGATGCAATTCTACTTAAGACAACATAAAACCAATGTCCGGTGGATTGAGTGTGATCATTGTTCCTTGGGGCCACAACAGGACATGTGGACTTGGACAGACATAAGGCAGATGGCCAGGTTTTTCACTACAACTTTGCAAATAACAGGGTTGATATGGATCTGATGAAATAAGTTTCAAACTCAAGTACAACAAGCATTTATAATTATACAGCAAACAACTGTGGTTACAAACACCCTAGAGATGGGTGTATCAGATTCTATGCCAGATGCCTTCATATATATTAGCTCATTTGTCATGATAACAAACACATTTTTTAAAAGATTATTAAGATTATGGAGGCTGATCATAAGACAAAGTGGTGGAAACCCTGCAAGACACACATTAGAATTTCCCGCCCATTCATTTATTTTTTAGAAATTTCATTTGACAATCAATTAATAAAACACTTGCTATATTTTAGGCATTATTCTGCATGCTTTATAACTTTCAGCTCACAAAAATATGAGAAAAAAATAAGGTGGTGTCTTAGCTCAAACAGCCATAAAACAAAATACCATAAACTGGGTGGTTTATATAACAGACATTTCTCACAATTCTGGAGGCTAGGAAGTCCAAGATCAAACAGCCAGCTGATCTCTCACTGATCCCCAGTGAGAGTCCTCAGCTTGGCTTCAGATGGCTACCTTCTTACTGTGTCCTCATAAGGCAGAGAGAGAGGAAGAAAGCTCTCTGCTGTCTCTTCTTACAAGGGTCCCACCCTTGTGATCTCATCTTATTACCTTCCAAAGGCCCCATCACAGTCACACTGCAGGTTAGGGATTCAACACAAGAATTTTGGGGGGACACAATTTAGTCCATAACAGGTGGATTCTATTATGTCCATTTTATAGGTGAGTAAACTGAGGCACAAATAGGCAAGTAACTTGCCCAATGACACACAGCTAGTAAGAGAAAGAGACCTCAGAGCCTGGATTCAAACCTAAGATTCCATCATCTTAACTACCGCATTGCGCTATTTCTCACGGTGAGGGAGTTGAAAGTTACATTAGAGTCATGAAGGTTTGAATGTCCAGACATCTGTATTTAGACTATCCTTGTGTTTCATTCTTTTGTCTGGGTCAGTGGCTCTCAAGTGGTGATGTCCATAAGTAATACTCTTTCCATGTTATAAAGACTTTTGAGAGTAAGTTGGACCAGAAGTGACTTTTGGCCAACATGCTTACTTTAGAACCACATCTGTGTGGATAATACATTCAGTGTAAATGGAAAATGTATATTTATCACCACAAATATAATGAAAGAAATTTAAAAGCCCAGTTTTTATTTTATTTATTGTCCAGTGGTGCCTCTGAAAATGAGTAATATTATAATATTACTAATGAGTAATATTAGTAATAAACTAATATTCTTTGGAAGGGGTATGAATAATTCCAGGCCAGGAAATATCATTTTGAGTGCCCTGGGCAAGGCGCTTCATCCCACAGGCTTGAAGACTCGATTTAAGCCCTTCTTGGGCCTCATTTATCCCAGTTAACTGTGTAAACAGTCTGTTTTTAACCCATGGAAACAGAGATTTCTCCATTTCACTAGAGTGTGTAGATGGGCCCAAGAATAAGCTGTTTGCTTAGGCATAGCTGTTTACACCCACCATGACTGATAGCTTCATTTAACATAGCAGTGTTGGGTTTGCAGTAGAATCTCTGTTGAGAAGAGGCTGAGGACCAAAATAGTGTACAATCAAGGAACAAAACCAAATCTTGTTTTGCTATGTGTTATAAAGAATAGACTATTATTTCATATTACTAGATGAGTGAAGGAATTGGCTATACTGATGGTTGCCATGGATATACACTGCTCCAGCTGGTCCCACATTACAACAGGAATCAGTGATGTCGAGTTGAGGACTATCAAATGAAGGGATCTGGCTTTACTAACTGGTGGAAGTCTGTGTGTCAGCATCTGAGACCAACAGAGATGTTCACAGTCATGTTTATGTGCTTCAAAATGCAAGAGAATTGCCACTGTTATGGCAGGTACACAGGGCCAAGTGGGCAGAGTGGTGCCAATAATACAGTCCTTGCAGTCTCTTTCATTTAATTAATTAAATGTTCATATGAATTAGTTAATAATTTTTTTATACTTATGCCTTGTTTAGGCCTGGCTCTAGTCTAAGTTATATTTCTGCAGAACTGACCCAGAATATTGACCCACAAACAATGGTTCATGGGACTTAATTTACTCTATTTTGAGATTTAAAGAGATAAAGTTAAGGATGTTTCCATATTTTTGTAGATTTGGTGATCTGAATTATTTAATGCTCAAGATTTAAATTACTTTAGATTCTTAGACTCTTTATTCGTGTGGAATCGTCTTGCTAGGCAATCCATAGCTAGCCTAACTTAAGATATTGTACATGTAAAAATAATAAAACTGTATTTTAAAATATTCTGTAATTCAGATTTGTTGTTTTTTTTTTTTTTTTTTGCTAATTTGATTCATCTGATAGTTAAACTTAATAGAGTTGTAGGTCATATTATTAAACGATACTTTAAAAAGTTAACTTGCTGGGGCTTCCCTGTTGGCGCAGTGGTTGAGAGTCTGCCTGCCGATGCAGGGGACACGGGTTCGTGGCCCGGTCCGGGAAGATCCCACATGCCGCGGAGCGGATGGGCCCGTGAGCCATGGCCGCTGAGCCTGTGCGTCCGGAGCCTGTGCTCCGCAACGGGAGAGACCACAACAGTGAGAGACCTGTGTACCACAAAAAAAAAAAAGTTAATTTGCTGAAGAGCAACATTTGGGTACTTTTTTTCTTCTCTGCCTAAGAGAATCTGGGTGTAAATTAAGTAGACCGAACATCGGGCCATTATGACATGACTAGTAACTGTTCGACAGAGTAGATCCAAGCACCAAATGTCCACTGAATGGCCAGCCAATCATTTAAGAGTAGGAAGAAGCTAGCCACTTGCAAATAAAATACTTGATTCCAAATATCTCCAGCATAGAAACATCTGAAATACCTTCTGTAGTCCATCTTCCAATCCTTCACATTATGTTTCTCTCCTTCTGTTCCATTATCATTCTCTCTTTTACTTCCTTATTTTTGAAGAGATTATGAGGTCAATTTTCTATTCCATCAGAATAACAATGTCATTCATTTTGAGCTGGCCAGAAAATACAATGTCCCCTTCTTGTGTGTCCTTCCAATGCAAAGCCCCTAGCAGCTGTACAGAGGTTTGACAGGAAAAGACTCTCCTCTCCAGATTATTGGGTGATTATCATACCTACCCTCAAGAGTATTGATGCAGAGATAAATGAGTTGTTGATAAATGTAAGATTTTAGACAGTGCCAGGTACACAGTGTGTGTTCAGTAAGTGCTGGTCATGTCTATAAGAGGCCCTCTAGTTGGTAGTCTTCCAGTCTAGACTCCTGACCCAGCTGCCAGGGTTCAAAGTTCAGCTCTGCCTCTCAAAATAGCCATACACTTTAGGTAAGTTACTTATTCGGTCAGACCATATGAACTTTCTGAGAGTAGATCATTTTTGACCTACAAAAAAGGCAGCTTCACAGGGCTGAACCTAACATGAACATAATATTCTCTGTGCCTCAGTTTCCTTACCCATTAAAAACAGAGGCAATGGGCTTCCCTGGTGGCACAGTGGTTAAGAATCTGCCTGCCAAAGCAGGGGACATGGGTTCAATCCCTGGTCTGGAAAGATCCCACATGCCACGGAGCAACTAATCCCGTGCGCCACAACTACTGAGGCTGCACTCTAGAGCCTCCAAACCACAGCTACTGAAGCCCCACATGTCACAACTACTGAAGCCCGCATGCCTAGAGCCCAAGCTCCGCAACAAGAGAAGCCACCGCAATGAGAAACCCGTGCACCGCAACGAAGAGTAGCCCCCGCTCGCCGCAACTAGAGAAAGCCCGTGCATAGCAACGAAGACCCAATGCAGCCATAAATTAAATAATTAATTAATTAATTTTAAAAAGAGGCAATAACCCTACCTCATAGGATTGTTATGGGGAATACATGAGTAAGCATTCATAAAACACGTGGGACAATGCCTGATTACAGAAAGTGCTATTTAAGTATTTACTATTATTATTTTTATTACCCTCACATCTCATTACTGCTTGACACAAACTTTTCCCAAGAATAGCCTGCTTCTGTCAATCAGCCTTTCTGTCTTCCCTGCAATGCCCCTCTCCCTCCTTCAAAGCTTGGTCTCAATTCATGTGATCGACCCCCCCACTCTATTCCATTTCTGCCATGTCTCTTCGCATTTGTTTATTCACTAAGGACAAGTTATTTTACATCAGCTGACAGTGGTTCCCATGTTGTCTTTTTCTTCTTCATATATTGACCCTGGAGTGTGAGGGTCCAGGAAGGTTATGACATTTCTCCTGTTTTAATTGTATCTTTTCATGTGATGATTATTTTATATCTTTAGAAAAATTAAGTGATCTTTAAATGTGGGATCCCTAATGTCTTCCTATGTTTTTTAAAAAAGACTTAAAAAAAACCTTGAATAATGGACATCCACATGCCAAAAGAAATAAACATTAACCTAAATCTCACATCTTATGAAAAATTAATTCAAAATGGGTCACAGATCTAAATGTAAAATGTAAAACCATAAAACTTTTAGAAGAAAACACAGGAGAAAATCTCTGTGATCTTGGATTGGGCAAAGATTTCTTAGAAATGACACCAAAAGCACAACCCATAAAAGAAAAAAAAACTGTTAAACTAAACTTCATAAAATGTAGAACTCTTCTCTAAGAAAGACATGGGTAGGAGAATGGAAAGACTACCCACAGACTGGGAGAAAATATTTGCAGAGATAGATCTGATAAAGGACCTGTGTCCAGAATATATAAAGAACTCTTACAACTCAACAACAAGAGAGCAAACAAGTCAATTTAAAATGGGCAAAAGATTTGCAGTCACTTCACCAAAGAAGACCTATGGGTGGCAAATAAGCACATGCAAAGATGCTCAACATCACTAGACACTAGAAAAATGCAAATTAAGACTATAACGAGATATCACCACAAGCCTATCAGAATGGCCAAAATAAAAATGAAACAAAGAGGAAGAAGAACAACAAAAGTGACAATACCAAAGAGGATGCAGAACAATCAGAACTCTCATACATTGTTGGTGGGAATGTAAAATGGTACGATCACTGGGAAAACAGTTTGGCAGTTACTCAAAAAGTTAAACATAGAATTACCACATGACCCAGAAATCTCGGTCCTAGGCATTTATCCCAGAGAAATAAAAATGTATGTTCACACAAAAACTTACACATGAATGTTTAGAGCAGCGCTATTCATAACTGCCCCAAACTGGAAGCCACCAGAATATCCATCAACAGGTGAATAAGCAAACTGTGATACATCTATACAATGGAATCCTATTCAGCAATAAAAAGGAATGAACTAATAATACAAATTATTGATATGCAACACCATGGTTTTACTTTCAAGGGCATTTTGCTGAGTGAAAACAGCCAGTCTCAAAAGGTTACACACTATACGACTCCATTTATGTGATATTCTGGAATACAGTTGTCAGGGATTGGGGTCAGGGGGAGTCTGATACAAAGGAGTTTTTTGGGGGTAATGGAATGACTCCGTATCCTCATTGTGGCGCTGGTTACAGAAATCTATGCATGTATTAAGACCCACAGACCTGTATACAATCACCACTACCAAAAGCAAACTTTATTTATTATACGCAGATTAAAAAAATATAGCTCCTTGCTTATTTTGATCCCTAGATCTACCTTGGTCAATAAAGCAGAAACCTGAAAAAAAAAAACTTGAATAATTTTAGGTTTATAGAAAAGTTGCAAAGGTAGTACAGAAAATTCCTGTGTACCCTTTACTCAGTCTCCTTTAATGTTAAGGTCTTACACAACTATTGTGCATTTGCTGAAATGAAGAAATTTATATACATTGGTATATTACTGTTAACTAAACTCCAGACTTGAGTCAATACTTTATCAGTTTTCCACTAATGTCCTTTTTCTCTTCCAGGACCCCATCCAGGATGCTACGTTGCATCTGGTCATCAAGTCTCCTTAGTCTCGTGGTTTGTGACAATTTCTCAGTCTTCCTTGTTTTTCATGATCTTGACAAAGTTTTGAGGAGTACTGGTCAGGTGTTTTGAAGAATATCACTCAATTTGTGTCTGTCGTATTTCTTTCCCCTCATGATTAGACAGGGGTTATGAAATTTAGGGAAGAATACCACAAAGGTCAAATGTCTGTCTCATCATATTCTACTGAGGGTAAATGACACCCACATGACTTCTCACTGGTGATGTCAACCTTGATACCTCCCTGGGTTATTTAACAAAGTAAAATTTTTACAGAGAACTCTCGACATATTAAAGTTCCCAAGAGACTCTTCAAAGATAGTAAGTAGCAAAATTCCTAAAATCAAAGTATTTTGAATTACCAAACATGCTTGTTCAGTTGTTATCAATCTTATCAGACCCAACACCTCTTTTTTATAATAAGTATTTTCTACTGCCTCCTTTACTGCTCTGAAATGAAATTTATTGATGGCATAATTTACCTGTATGCATAATCAGAAAAACCAGAAAAATCAATATAATGTCCTAATTTTAAAATAAAGGGAAAATAAAAAGGCAAGTGATTTATAATATAATAATAAATATTTCAATATATAAATGCTCAGGTCTGACTTTTCCACAAGCCACAGTGAAGTGGTCAGATGCTTACACCTACATGAAGAATCTCCACGTATGAGACAGACACAAATGGAGACTGACAGACGACTCGAGTATAATGGGCAGGATTGTCACTGGTGAGCTGATTTTCTAAAATGGTGAACAACCCTTGGGAAAGTTCCAAAGCAAACAAATACCACTGCCGTCAATCTTCATGGTAGTTTCATTTCTGGAAAAATTTACTGCTTATTAAAAACATGCAAAAATATTGTATCTTTAAATGTAAAACAGAGCTAGGCTCAGATAATCATAACTAGGTTTTTCACCTACATGAATGCCTGCAGGAACTCTGGAAAACGGTGTGGGACAGAGAACAATGCTTGATTGTGGGAGTGTCCTGTATATTGCAGGACAGGGGCCCTCCCTGGACTCCACCTACTGAATGCCAGTGGTCCCTCCCAATCAGGGAGGGCAAACAAAAACACTCCTCGAGGGCTTCCCTGGTGGCGCAGTGGTTGAGAGTCCACCTGCCGATGCAGGGGACACAGGTTCGTGCCCCGGTCCGGGAGGATCCCACATGCCGCAGAGCGGCTGGGCCCGTGAGCCATGGCCGCTGAGTCTGCGCATCTGGAGCCTGTGCTCCACAACGGGAGAGGCCACAACAGTGAGAGGCCCGCGTACCGCAAAAAAAAAAAAAAAAACAACAAAAAGAAAATATGGAGGCCATGGTAACTGCTGGATTGATGCTGATTGATCAAATCATGCAATTCACATCACATACACAAACACACACTTACATAAGCATGCACACATATATACACCACCACAACCACCACTATCATTACACTATAGCTAAATTCCTGTACCAAACCCTTCAAAGATTTTCCATTAAATGCAAGAGAAAACTCATATCCTTACACTGGCCTAGAAGGCCCTGGACAACTTGACCTTCATTTGCTCTTCAGGTTTTTTTCAAACTATATTTTCCCCTGAATGTTATGCTCCTACCATGCTGGTCTTCTCCCAGTTACTGACAAGAATGACCTCCTTCCTACCTCAGGGCCTTGGCACAGACTATTCCCCCTCCCTGGGTTCTTCTCCTGCTCGTTGCTTGGCAAACTCCTACTTATTCTGCATAGCTTACCTCAAAAAGTCACTTCCTCAGAAAGCCTTTCCCTGAGTCTCCGTGTCTGATGTTCTCATATTACCTCTATTTCTTGAACACACACTTAACAGAGCTTATGATTAAGTATCTGTGTGATTCTATGTTTGTTATCTGATGCCCCCACTCAGATTTTACTCATTACTGTACCCCCAGCACCCATCATAACGCCTGGAACAGAGTAGGTTCTAAACATATGCTGAATCCATGAAGGGATGAGAAATTGTGTTAGCTGCCCAAAATGACTTTTGGGTTGGCTAGAAGGCAGACACAATAGGGCAAACAAGATCGTGGTTTTTCATTATGATCAGTAACAACAGAACCTTGGTTCTATTTTGCTGTAAAGAGAGAGAGGCATACTATTATTTGAGACAGATTGTTTTGGCTTAACTGTTTCAATGGGCTTTGTTTGAAAAGAACACAGTGGAATAGAGGATGCTGGAAAGCACCTTGTTGTTTGGATGACTCAAGGCTCCTGCACCTATTTAGAGCTGGCTTCCCTGCTGGAAGGGAACAGAGGCTCAAGCAACAGATTTGCAAACTTTGGCTTTATAGGACTCAACCCTACAAGCAACCACACTTCATCCTTTCCCTGTTTACTACCAATAACACCTTATCTCTGATTAGTCCTTGGTACTGTGCCTTTTAAAGTACAAATTTTGGGACTTCCCTGGTGGCGCAGTGGTTAAGAATCCACCTGCCAATGCAGGGGACATGGGTTCGAGCCCTGGTCCAGGAAGATCCCACATGCCGCGGAGCAATTAAGCCCATGCTCCACAACTACTGAGCCTGCACTCTAGAGCCTGCAGGCCACAACTACTGAAGCCGTGCACCTAGAGCCCATGCTCCGCAACAAAGAGAAGCCACCGCAATGAGAAGCCCGCGCACCGCAACGAAGAGTAGCCCCCGCGCGCTTCAACTAGAGAAAGCCCGTGAGCAGCAACGAAGACCCAACGCAGACAAAAATAAATAAGTAAATAAATAAATAAAGTGTAAATTTTGTTTCATTCTTTCCCAAACTTCCAGTCCTTTGGGTATCACTTTCATTAATTTGGCACATCTGCACATCACCAGGGTTATTATTCATTAATGTTTTCTTTGAACACACCACACCTTGACATTGATGCAGATTTTAGCTTCATCATAAACACTAATATGCATGAACTCCTGTATTTCTTGGGCTTATTATACTCATTGGGGAAAGACTGCTCTTTTTCTTAACAGTGCTCCTGGGGGGAGGTTTACCAAGCCAGACCTCCTTACTGTCCTTAATTTGTTAGGAATACTGAAGCATAGAGAGGTTCACTAACTTGCTCAAGGTCACAGAGTTATCAGAGGTGACAGAACTGGGATTCAGAGTGCCTGGTTCTTGGTTCCATCATGGGCTGTCCCTGCTACAGTAACTCAAACCATTCTTAACTGAGTTCTACACGCATACCAGGCACTCATGTGTAAATGTGAACTGCTATGGGACTAATGATCACTCCCCAAAGCAAACTTTTCTATAAGATTTTTTTCCCTGAGTATGTTATACCCAGTGCACAGTGCTGGTACCTCAGGGCTAACACTTTTAGCTGCCTCTTCCCAGTTTGTAATCTTCTGACCCATCTGTGAACACGTCTCATTTACAAGTGCTGTATTCTTGTTTACATTACTAAGATGTTCACAGTTCTGATGATGGATGCTATCTGAGATACTCATAGTGACAGGTCAATATCCTCTTTGGAGGTGCAATGTGTTATTCATGTGGGTGTCTAATTCATCCATGATGGGTGCTTCTGACAGTGTCCAAAGTATCACCATCCCAGTGTCGAAGCAACCCTTCAGTGAGGCCAAAGGATGGCTCCAACAGTGGAGGCAGCTCCCTTCCTGATCCTGGAAGCCACCAGCTTCTGGAAGATTCCCTACCCTCCTATCAGCACAGGGTTGAGTGCTGTTTCCTGAATGACTGCAGAGTTGCTGATCTGTTCTTAAATCCAGTCCCCAACTTAGAATTAAGCCACACATTTGAACCCAGGATTTCCAATATGGCATGTTATACCAAACTGAGCTGCTTTAGATCTTAAACTCTAGTCACACTGGCATTCTTTCTGATCCTAGTTAAGCACAACTAATAGATCATTTTTACCACATGGCTTTTGTCCTTGCTGTTCCCTCTGTCTGGAATGTTCTTTCTCCAGTTCTTGCCACACTTGTTTTCATCATTCATATTTCAATACAACCTTATCACTTCAAGGTCTTCCCCTGACCATTCTATGTAAAATTGTACCCTAATTCCTCGCCCCAATGACTCCCTAGCCTACTACTTGGATTTATTCTCTTTATGGAATCTATTACTATCCCAAAGTATCTTATTTGTTTACTAATTGTCTACCACCCTCCTGCCCCCAAGAGACTATAACTCCCACTAAGGGAAAGGTGAGGTCTCTCCTGTGTACCACTTGCTCTCCAGGGCCAAGTAGAGCACTTGATAAGCGGTTGCTAAGTAAATGAATGCGTAACTGTGGTCCCGTCACTGGAGCAAGGTGCAGGGGAGAAAGGAGGCCTGTGGAATCAGATGGAAGCAGCCTTCTGTTACAATGTAGAAATGAGGGCACTGACTTAGCAGTTAGACAGGTCTGGGTTCCAATTCCGCCTCTGCAACCCTGGCTGTGTGCCGTAAGGAAGTTATTTAATCTCTGCTCTTTCTGTACATCAACAGTAAATCAGGATTAAGTGGGTTGCAGTATATCCTGTGCCTGGTCTGGTGCCAGCCACTGTAATAGGATCTCAACAAATGTTAATTGACTTCCCTTCACCTAGAAATGCCAGAAGAAACCCATGATACTCATGACACAGCCTTTGTAACACACCTGACAGCTAATAAAGCACTCAGGCATCCTTATATTTAGTACAATCTGCTTAAGTGCAACTGCCGTGTATTTTTCAAAAAGCAGTGACGTTTTCGACATTTGGTTATCTTATGTAGACTCCTGACAGGTTGTATAATCTTAAATCCACTGAAAAGAATCTAGTCTTTTAGTGCCTGACCTGTTTGATGGAGATGTCCCCCACCCTGTATATTCAATTACTCGCTGTATGATAGAACCGCATGCGCCATACACAGTCCCTCTGGTCATTGAACACTATGTTCCTCAGGTGGCATCCGTGACTTTGAAGTACTTGTCAGCAACTGGCTTTCCTGCAACAGTACTGCAACCACTTAGTTCACAGTGGCGTTTTACTTCTAAAGCCCTTGTTCAGAATATTAAAAAGGGCATGCCACACATTCTATTCCTTTGCTTCAAGGACTGTGATTTTGTAAAGCTGGATCCTGTGGTCTACTCAGGAGAGAGTCACTGGCTCCAGCACAATGTTTAAAAATGGTTTTGGGTTTGGTCCAGTGGTGTTAAGTTGGTCAGTAACTGTAACTGTTGAGTCTGATCATGGGGAGTGTGGTTCTCCTTCCTGCTTCATCTCAGATGATGAGCTAGACTGATTGAGCTGGACAATTTCACAGGACTTCTGAGGTCACTGAAGCCACTTTCTCTGGTCATGCAGGATGATCCTTTCCTATTAAAAAATCACTGACATCTCTCAGATAAAAACTTGGGAAGTGTTGAAGTTTGCTAGATTTTACCTGGATCAGCAAAACACGTGGTGAATTCTGAATGATAAGAACTCTGGGTTCTCCTCATTCTTCACTGCAATGGTAGCTGGATTTATTCCATCCAAAACTGGTCCCCAAGAACAGGTGATGGGACCTACTGGTATTTGCTAAAAGTGGCTTGTCATGTTGACCATTCTGACACCATAATTGCATGATGTCCTAACTTGGTCTTTGGTCTGAAGATCAAATGAGTGAGCAGAGTGGAGAGAGATGTGAAACTCTGTAAGCAATGGCAGATGGGGGCCTAGAACACTGTTCCTGGCATCAGGTTGTGAGGACTTGGGATCTTTTCAGATCTGTCCTTTAGGACTTTGCAGATGTTGACGGCAACTACCTTGTGCCATTTTTTTTTGAGAAGCAACAATAAGTTGAATTTTGGATTCTAATAGACCAGGTTTTCTCAACCTCAGCACTACTGACATTTTGGGTTGGAAGATTTTTTTGCTTGGGAAGTTGTCCTGTGTAGTAGCATCCCTGGCCTCTACCACTAGATGTCAGTAGCATCTTTCGAGTTGTGGCAAACAAAAATACTTCTAAGCAGTGCTAAATGTCCGCTGGGGGTGGGGCTGGGGGGCAAAATTGCCCCCGGTTGAGAACCAGTGAGGCAGACCTAACTGTGGGAGATCCTGCGGTCACAAGAAAACTTCTTTGAAGGTATTCCAGCTTCTGTTGGCTTTCCCGGGCCTTTTTTAGACATTTGAGTTTCCTGGGAAATAGACTTTTAATGGACCTGAAGATAAAGGATGAACTAAAGGAAAAGGTGAGAGAGGGTGGTACCTGAATGCATGTGACTCCTCTCCTCTGTCTTCCTCTCTCTCTTTTGCATCTGTTAGTCTCCTAGCAGGGAGAGGTGGGGTGTAGGTGAGGAGAAACCTGGCTGAACTGGAGAAGCAGGATTGGGAACTCCAGCACCTGCAGCCTGAACTGGGGGGAGCCTGAGGCTTTTAGAACTTCAAGTAGTCCTGATATTTAAATTCAGGCATCAGCAATTTATTGCAGACAGCAGAGAAGATGGTTTTTGGAGGTAAGCCGGGCATCTGCCAGGGCCCTTGGCAAAACTGCAAGGTAGGCATAGCTGTTTCTGCCACCAGCTCTCTTTCCGAGCCTTCCACACACCCCGCCTCACTTTCCCTGCCCTCCAGGCACACAGTCGCCTCATGGTGCCCTCTGGGTGCTCAAAGTCTGCCTCGCCCTCCGCTGGAGCCATCTGCTTCCTTCCTTACCTGCCCCCATTTTAACTTTCCTTCCCTGAATGCTGATTTCAGCTTTTTTGGGGGGTTAAGATGAAAGATTCAACTACTTCACACTAAGGGGAGAAGAGTCAGTAGGTTTAACCCATTCAGGGGATGTTCTGACTCTTCGAAACGTGCTATTTCTCTTTTAAAAGACATTTTGGAACAAAGGGCTTTTCTACGGCTCACCGAGCTTCCCTGAAATGAGCATCATGGTTGTATACTTTCCAGCCACAATATCCCCACTGGCATTCACAACCTGCGAATTCCATAAACTACAGCCTTAACTTAGAAATGAGCTCCACACAAGGTAAGCTGTGCATTTCCCATAAGAAAAGATTCAAATTCCTTAGCCTGTCATACAAAGGCTTTACAATCTACCTTTCTAACCTCTTCTCCATTCATTCACTCAAATATGGTGAAAAAGATGGACACGAACCCCGGCCTTCACCCTCCCAAAATGCATATAGTCCAGTGGGGGATACGCATAAGAAACCAGAAAAAACCAATATGGTGCCATGTGTTAACCCAGGGTAGGTAAAGGAGGCTTGGGAGCACCTTGTAACGGGGATTAACCCTAACTGACCGGTCCAGGGAGGGAGTCTCACTTCTCTGCTATCTCCACATGCCTACACCTGGCATACCTTGTCACCTCTCTCTAGCTTTGTGCATGATGGTCCCTCTGTCTAGAACGCCCTCTTATGATCTGTCTGGGAAACTCTTAATACCCTTTATGATCCAGCTTAACTGTTACCTCCAGGAGAATTTTTCTGGCTGTACTTTGCCTTCTCTTGTTTTTCTGCTTCAACACGTCCCCCTCACCCCACCCCCTCTCAAATAAAAGTATGTTCTTTCCTTTGAGCTAAGTCCTTATACATCACATCTATGGAAATATATATCATACTGATTTGTTTACTTGTCAATCATCCCTATTAAACATTTTTCGAAGCCAAGGCAATAATGTATGTTTCTTTTTAATCCCCAGCTCCTCACACAGTGCCTGGCACACAGAAGCGCTCAGTAAATGTCACTGAATGAATGAATCCATTCTAACTAGAATCTAGAAAATGTGATAGCAGCCTGTCTGTTTTATTCCTTTTTATATTACATTGTGAGATATATCATATATACAGAAGAGTCCATAAAACATATATGTCCAGTGTAAAATGAAAACCCATGTAACGACAACCCAGGTCAAGAAATAGCCCCTCAGGGCTTCCCTGGTGGCGCAGTGGTTGAGAGACCGCCTGCCGATGCAGGGGACAGGGGTTTGTGGCCCGGTCCGGGAAGATCGCACATGCCGCGGAGCGGCTGGGCCCGTGAGCTATGGCCTCTGAGCCTGCGCGTCCGGAGCCTGTGCTCCGCAACGGGAGAGGCCACAACAGTGAGAGGCCCGCGTACCGCAAAAAAAAAACAGCAAAAAAAACCAACCAACAACAAAAAGAAATAGCCCCTCAGGTTTTAACTCATCAGTGGATGTCATCTACTTGAACTGGGTGTGTCACCATGGCAAGGACTCAAAATTCTATACCTGATCTGAAGTTACTGGGGTCTTCTGCCAAGCATGCCCTCATCTTGAACCTCAGGCCTGATACTCTAGACACCAAATATCTGGCTGAAGGCCAAGCAATTCAGTCAAATGTCACTTGCCAGACAGAGTCTGAAATCTAGTAGCAGGAAGCTCTTCACTCCACTGGACAGTATCTTGTAAAAGATCCTGAGCACCTAACTTCCCCTCCTCACTGAGGCTGCAGGCTTATTTGGATTCTTGTCACATCTGAGAAAAAACAATTAACATGTGAATCTTGCTGGCCCTGTCTGTTAATAGTTAACCTGTGTGGAGGTCAGTCTATTTTTTGGTTGTTGTTGATACAGATCAGTTAAAATCTTGCAACGTTATCAGAAGAGATGTACTCTGCTCTGCTTTGAGTGGAAATCAGCCATCTGCCTCGTTGCGTTTGGTCAGGACACTGTGCCTGTGGAAAGGCCCGTAGTTACAGGATGCATGGCAACCACCTCCAGTGTGGCACAATGTGGAGCTGGCAGGGCTCTCTGTTTGGGTCTCATCCAGCCCCACTGCTGGGCTCACACAGCTCTCTCTTCCTTCCTCAGCTGCCCTCAACAACCAAATGCCTACCCTCCCTCCCTCCCTTCTTTCCTTCCTCCTTCCCTCCCTCCCTCCATCCCTCCTCCCTTCTCTCCCTCTCTTCCTTCCTCTCTTCTAGCTACCCAACAATCAGTCTCTGCACAGAGTCTAGAATGATGACTTGTTCAATAAATATTTCTTGAATGTGGCTGTAATTCTCTTCTTGAATACAAATTCAGCTAAACTGCAGGAAGTTATCAACTCTAGGATCCCATTTGAGTTCACTTTTCTCTGTGTGTGTGTGTTTGAAGTACGAATCCATGATCACTACATTTAACTTTACCCAAAGTTTAAATTCCTTTATAATAAACTTTTCATCCTCTCAATTGAAAATTTTCAAATTCCTTTATATGTATCATTGAAATCTTTTTTAAATTATGTAAAGCAGGTAACAACCTTACTTTCTTTCTATTCCTTACGTCAAGGGGTTTATTTCATGCACCAACTATTTTCTGAGCACCTACTTTGTGCCAGACAGTCTGAGATGCTGAGGCTACAGTAGGGAACAAGGCAGATGTGTTTCCAGCTCTCACAGAGCTGCTGTTCTGAAGGATTTTTATATACTAGAACTGAGCTGTCCCATAGGGTAGCAATTAGCAATGTGCAGCCCTTTAAATTAAAACTTCAATTAATTAAAATTAAACAAAAATTCAGTTTCTCATTCACACCGGCCACATTTCAAGGGCCCGCTAGCCACGTGTGACTAAAAGTGCAGGACTAGATCAGTTCCACCATCACAGAAGATTCTACTGGACAGGGCTATTCTAGAAGAACTTGCAAGACCTACTACCATTCTGAGACTTTAGGAAATCCCTGCAGCAACACCATGAGACGATTTATTATGATTCCTACACATTTCCTTTGAAACACAGAGATTACATCTAGCATGCCTGGCGCCAATAAGTTTATTTTTATTTGGGGCATCCTGTTTTTACTTACAAGATGGTTAAATCAGTGTGGTGGGATAGCATTATGAAATACCCATTCACATTTCCCGCTTGTTTTGCAAGCAGGTAATGGCTCTGTATCAGGGAAGGAGGGGTTGCAAGGCACAACCCAGAGACAGCCTTTGAGTCTCTGGCTGCTTCTGTGGTCCGGATATACCAGCTCTCAGGACTTTCAAGCATTTGTAGAAGGGGTAACAGAGAGAGGAATTTGGGGAATAGATGAAATTACGCTGGCGGGAGCAAGACTGGACGGGAGAGGAAAGAAATGTGTGTCTGTGTGTACGTGTGAGGGTGTCTGGGAGTGAACGCCAGCTTGCATGTGCTTTGTGGGCGCAGGCTGCGTGGTTTTCCTGGCAGTTCTTTTGTGGGTAGCAGGACCCCAGAGGGAGCAACTGTCTAGGATTTGGGACTGTGGGGAGACCTCATAAGTCAGCTACACTTGGAGGGTCACACTGACAGGCATAATGGACATTTTAGCAGCAAACTGTGTGGACAGATTACTCAAAACTACAACGTGCTCCCACCCCCAACATTAACCCACCTCAGGGAAGGTAGAGAGGGCTGAGCCTGAGCATAAGGGGTAGGTGTTCAAAAGAGAAATAAGCAGAATTATAATAAAAAATAAAGTTGATTTTCTGGCAGCTTCTCCATCTGTGATCTGGGAGCCACACCCATTCCTCAGGCACCAGAGCAATCTGTCCCCAACACAATCTTGGAAGCCTGAGCAATGGCCACTCTAGTCTGCCTCTGAGACCTAGATCTCATCAGCCTCATCTGGCCTCTTATGCTACTAGGGCTCCAGTCTCCAGCTGCCTCAAAACTAAGGAAAAGTTATTCCCACCATACCTTTCTTACCTATGATCCTCTATATCTGCAATGCAAACTCCCCTGGTTAACTATCCTGCCTTATGCTACTGTCCTCATGTGATGTTGTGCTTTCTGCCCACTGAATTTTCCCATGTCTCCCTTTCCTCCCTTTCCCCAGAGCCTTCTGGAAAACGCTTACCACTGAACACAAACTCCTCTGCTTTCTTACACTTATCGTAAGAACAATACCCCATATTCTTGGCTTAGCTAAACCCATTTTGTAGGAAGACACCACCTCCCTGTAACCTTCTCAAATGGAAATCCCACATTTCCGCTCATCTGCCAGTGTGGTTCCCATAAGTAATGTGTGCATTCTCGCTGACACTCTTTGCCTCTTCTAGACCACTGTTGTTCACTGCTGTGCAAAAAGCCCTTTCTCCTTTGGGTTTCAGATCATCCCGCTCAGTCTTCCCGTCCACCCCCTCTCTTGTCATTATCATGGACACTTCAATATCTGTAAGTGACAAACACAGAAGAACCTAGCTTCACGATGTGGGACCCTGATTCCAGCATATCCTAGAACCCATTCTTATAGCCACTCCTGGACCTTATCATTATCCTAAATTGTTCCACCTCTCCATTTTGAATGCCCGTCTACCATTCTCTGACCACAGCATGTTATAATCACTACTCTCAGGATCCTTAGTCCTCAGTGCCCTTGGTGTTCAGGTTAGAATTCTAGTCCTTTGATTATTCTTTTTTCCTCCTAGGTACTTACCAACATTGTACCTTTATTTTCTTCATCCTCCATCCTAGACCTTATAATGCATAACTTTAAGAACCCTTGCAAGCCTCTTCAAAATCCCTAGGCCCCTTTCTTTCTGTTGTAATGGCACAACAAATCTTCAATCTTGACTTAATCCAACTATTTGTCTTCCCTGATCTGGGCTGCTGAGTCTTGACTGAGAAAACAGACAACCTAACTATGCAAAGAGGCAGCCCTAAGCAATTCTTTGATATGTATGGGTCAGTGACTTTCCTGAGGGGTGATTACAAAACAATACTCTTCTTTTCCAAGCCTCACTGCATGGACACCCCCGGGCCACACATATACAACACTTCTCTCCCTCCCTTTTCCCTGGTAAATGCTTTGCCTTGCTACTCATTTACTCTTAAATCACTGTAATTGATTTTTGCACTCCCCACTGAAATGCAAATTCTCTGGCCAAAGTCACCAGTGACTTTCTAAAGGTCAAACTGAATGGACTCTTTCAAATATTCACCTAGTTGCACTCTTCTCTTGCATTTGATACTGCTGACTCCTCCATTCTCAGGGTTCTGCTCTGGCCTTCTCTTCTCTCTCTACTTGTGCTCTCTGGGAAGCTCACCCACTCCCATGGCTTTGACTGGTGGTAATATTCTTGAACCCCAAATCTGTATCTCCAGTCCAGCTTTTTCTACTTAGCTCCAGAGTTCTATATACAAAATAGTCTTCTTCATAATTTTTTTGGAATTCCAATGGAACCTTCAAGCTCCATCCAAGCCCAAGTGAACAAGTCCCCTTCCCCCCACAGTTCATCCTTCCTGCTCCTCTATCTCAGTAGATGACAGCACTGTTTAGACTGAGCCAGAAACCTTGGAGTGAACTTCATCTCCTCCATCTTAAATCCTCTTCCACTTCCCGCAATCCCACCTTCTGCACCATCTGACTTCCATCCAGGTCCTTCTGACTTTACCTTCCTGAAGTTTTATGCTGCTTATCTTCTCCATCCCAACTGCTACCACATTAGCTAATGTCCTCCCACCTTCCATCTCCATCCCTTTTATGGACCCTTTACATTTTGCTTGATAGCTCCAACTAAAACATATATCATATCATGGTACTACCCTGAGCAGGGAGTATAACTCCGCTAAGATCTATACTCCTGTCTCTCTTCAGACCCATCTGTCCTGCTTCCTGCCTCCTGCCTCTCACCCTGCAGTCAGCCATATTAAACTACCTGCTGTGCCTGGAACTTTCCATTCTAAGTCTCAGTTTGGAATGTCATTCTTCTCCTTCACACCCCCCCTGCTCCCATCTGTCTAGCAAATATCTACTTAAATTTCAGGGCTCAGCTCAACCTTCCCACTCTTTGCAAGGCTTCATCTACTGTGCTCCTCCTTTCACCCCAGGAAGAACTGACTACTTTCTTTCTGGGGCTCCATCTCCACATATATGGACCACGTCAGTCTGTCTCTCCTGGACTGTAAATTCCTTGAAGACAATGTCTCTGTCACATGCATCTCTGTACCTCGATGTTCAGCTCATAGTAGGAACAAAATAAATATTCATTGACTGAGAAATGAACAAATTAAAAATGGAGCCTAACCTGTGAGCAAAGGCTAAAATCAGCATGATGACAGTGTAACAAATGTTGGTTACAATAGTGAAATGAATCATCACAACGGCCTGTCTGCAGATAGCTCTGCTGTTTGTAAGCCCGCTAACCCTCAGGCTGCATTAGTAAACAAGTTGGGTGGGGATTCTCTACAGTGTAAGCTGACTTTCAGGGACAGAAAATGGGGGTGGTGCCTCATATTGGCTTACTTCCTTAGCAATTTGCAAAAAAAAAAAAACCCAGCAAAACAATACCCCCTTTCCCAAAAGTTGGCACAGGCTCGAGTTTGTCTTTTCCAAAATACTTTCCTTCGTCAGGGAACACTCCCCACGCCACAGCTGTCAGGCATAATGTGCTCTGAATCCATTAGAGAAGGTCAGTCCTGAATACCAAACAGATGCAGAGCCCTGAGTTTCCAGAACTGGAGTCTATGGCTTAAAATGCATAACAATAGTCATCTTCTGTGTTCTTGCTGCTCTAAGCGTCACCGTAAGTAGGCATATTTTAGAGACCGGCCTTGAGCTATCCTAATTTCCACACCTGAAGTGAGCAACAAATGATTTGAGACAGAAAAGTAATACAGGAGAATGTCTGAGCTTTATATGCCCATGCATGCTCCTTGTTTCCTGACAAAAACAACACTTTAAATCCAGTCAACATCACAGAGACAACAAGCCTATAGAGTTTTTGAACCGCAAAACTTCAGTACTAAATAAACAAATGAGCAAAACCAAATCAAACCAAACAACAACACAAATATCCCTCTTACTCCAGATAACCTATTAATATTCCCTAGGCAATAAGGGAAATAAAATGTGATCCATGCATTAGGTAGGTTGGATAGTTAATTTAGGGAGAATAGAAACGGCTAAATAATAAGTTGTCATGGTAGAAAGTAAGTTTTGGACATTCTGCTTCCACATTACTAACCAAAGTTGTGAAAATACTCAAGAGAGACAGAAAAAAGGACTAAATTTAGATGCTGATTTAATGTATTCAAGAGCATGATTCATTTTCCCCCTGCCCTGGTACAGCCTGGGGAATCTGTGTGTATGGCAGGCAACGCAAAGATGCCCTGTAAATAAAGGGAAGTCTCATTCATTCAGAGGCTCGAGGAAGCTAGAGACACCCCATTTTCTCTGCCAACAGAGGTGAACTTCCAAGCACCTCACACACAAAAACGTAGAACCAGATTTCTCAGCTGGCGAAAATCCATCTAATTTTAGCTTTGCCCCCACCTTGGCATGAATGTGCTGGAAATTTATTCTGCTGCTCCTCTACTCTTAAGTGGCTTTTTTCCCCTCAGGCTCCAGTGGGATCCTGACCAGCTCTCAGAAGCCATGCAACATGGGTCATTTAATGAGATGCCCAGAAGGATATCATCATTCAGTAGCAATGCTTTTAGTAACCTGGAGCCCAAGTCCCCTCACGGTAGGCCAGAGATTGGGTCTTAGAGAGCTAGTACATAAAACATAAATATCTGAGATTATTTTGGGCTATTTGAAAAAAACAAAAACCAGAAATCCACCAATCAGACAATGACAGCAGGTTCAATTCCCATCCATTAATCAGGGTGTTAGGCAAAGTGTCTAGAAGAGCAGATCATCACTGTTCCTTCCTGAGTTTCATTATCTGCTGTTTCCAAACACATTCTTGCACTCACTTCTGCTCCCAACACCAAAGCAAATGTTTTAGCCTCTACAGATAATTAAGATTAAGGCTGGACTATCGTTTGTGTTAACCCAACTTGGCTTAGAGGTCAAAGTATATGTCATTTTGTAAATTTACATTGTTTTTTTTTTTCTTTTTTCCTTTTGCTTTTAGTCTTTAAGCACATTTGGAAAGTAACCTTAGAAGTCTCATTCTAGCTTTTTTGGCCTTATTGATAGTCTCTGGGTTTAGGACTAACTACAAGAAAAAAATGGAATGTATATTAAAAATCTGTAGTTGGGTAATATTGCCTCCCAGAAGTGAGGGCATTAAAGCTGTCCTCCCTTCTGAGGTGTGAGACAGATGTTAATAACCCACCCCGAGGGCCCCATTATACAGCCATATACACTCATCTTAATTAAGAAAGATTATTTCTGCAAACATGAAATGGGCTTGACAATTTTGCAGCTAAAAACAAGAAGAGTTAGACATGGAGCGCGTGCGTTACGTTAGCAATGAGCTGCTCTGAGAAGGTGTGCGAGGATGGGCAGCACTTGGAGAGGTCCCCACTGGGCACATCCACACGATGAGGCTGGTGGACCCTGGGCAGGACTGTGGGTCCAGGGGGATATGAGATCCAATCAGCCTGAACACATGCTTCACAAACCAACCTGCACACGGCACAGAAAGGAGGCAAGACACCGCAGGGCAGCATAAACAATTTGTACCTTTCTCAAATAGCTCGGTACTTGGGTCTCCGGGGCAGTTCTGAATGTCCGGGCAGGGCCATCACCCAATCCCCCTTTGGCCCACTCAGTGCCATGACATGAAGACCAAATCATTTAGAGGACAGGGATGTTCAATGACTTTGGCCAAGTGTAATGACAGGTTTGGGGTCAGCGTCCTATACCCATTTGAGAAAGGACAAATACTCTTTAACACTCTAGACAGAAAACTGGCTGATTTAGCTTAGAACAGTGGCCACCATTGCAGCCAATTTCAGAATATCAAAAAGGAAGGTAAGTGGTCGGGGGGAAGGGTGTCATGAAGGTTACATCCATCCAAGGCTGTGTTGGCTACATACTGGGATATGTGGGATATGGGGTAGAAATTTATTCTCACACACAAAGAGCACCACAGATCTAATTAACAATGTGGGAAATCTCTATTCATACTTCACTCACACAAAACACTGCACTTCCACCTCCAGGGTTTTTTCAAGTTCTAAACTACAATCAGCCCTTCTTTTAAAATAACAATAATAGAACCTCTGATTCAGCCAGATGGTGGTGTTTGTTGCACTAGGCTGTGTTCACAGTACAACATCAATAAATGGCCACTTGTAGACGGACGGACAGAATCCCACTCATAAAGCACACCTACACCTCCCTCCTTCTCCCATCCCAAAATGCTGCACTGTCAAAAGGCCCATAGGGGCTTAATTTCATTTGGGGAAAGAAAGGAAAGATAGAAAAAGTAAAATAATGTAAGTGGAAAAGCAATTTCTTGGGGAAAAATAGTACATTTAATCTCTGAGGAGAATGATCATAGGTGGGCTTTTTAAGTGTTGCTTTGCCTTTAGGGACCATTTGAAAAAAGGAATTCAAAAGAGTTTTCCCCAGTCCCTGAAAAGCTGTCTTGGTGAACGCTGCACATTGTCAAAGATATTCCAACTGGGAGATGGAGTTAAAATTCTTGCTCAGTGAGATGGCTAAGTCTCATGAAATGAGTATTTGTTCCAATTAGGTGTTCCAAAAAACCTTCTTGCCTCAGATAACTCACTGTGAGAAGGAAAGAGTATTTGTTCAAAACCCGTCATGGAAGGGAAAATGAGAGACTGGTGTGTTCTGTGGCCAGCGTACACATGCTCTTCACAGGCCTGTAGGACTCACACTTTTTGGTGCTTTGTCCTTACTTTCCTGGTCTCAGTCCTACCTGGGACTGGCGGGGAGGGGGTGGGGCGGGGGAGATGCTGACTAGTTTCTGTTCCTGTTCTTAATAAGCTATACTACCTAGTTATATAATCCTAATCCATGTCCATAGTCCAGAGCTCAGATGGCTGGCCTGTCAGCAAAAAATGTTAGAAAAATGTTAATTCAACAATGTTGGAAGGATGTTATTTCTAGAGCTAAACTCCTCAGGGAAAATGAGAAATGGCTGCTCCTGGGATTCAACTCCTCCACACTGAAAGATATTTCTTTCCTGATGCTTTCTTCCCAAATAATTTCCCAGTGCCTGGTGTGCCCTGACATTTGATCCAAATAAAATGCTGGAACAGACTCCTAGGACACAACTATCTTCAAACTCTATACAAGAAGGGTGTTTATTACAGAGAATCAGCATCTATTAGGGCATGAAACATCGGGGGCCTGCTGGCACTCGCTCCTCACAATGAATCACTTCATGATATAGATACTATTTTTTTTTCTGGCATTTACAAGCAAGCAACTCATTTTATAACCTAAGGCATTTTCCATACTTTCAGGCAATGAATACTAGCTTTTGAGTCTCAATAGCACATAATTTAAGACAGTGGGAAAAGGAGCTGGAGAATAGTTTCCAGTGCAAGGAAAACACCATGCAGATGTTTACCCTCTTGAATTCTGATGGCGAAATTGAGAATTGTTTATTTGTTCTGAAGTCAAACCCAAGGAATTTATTTTTTAAAGGCTGGGGGCTGGGGTAGGGTGGGGAGTAGTGACATAATATACTCCTAATATTGAAATATTCAACACATGGCCCTAGGATTTTGAATCCCCAAAGAATTTAGACCTTTTTAAATGGTTCATTCTTGATCAAATTTGGCACAACAGATGTCACAGAAAGGACATACCTGAAAAAAACACCCGAGAACTACTTTGCTAAAATTGTATATTCACCTTCTGTAATTGTTTTTTTTCCTCCAAGATAGCAAGCTAGGAATCAGTCCTCTATCTTGAGCCATTTATTGAAAACAAACAAATAAACTTGGAAAAGATATGACCCAAATGAAGTTAAATACCTGACTTTGGTGTATGAGAATCATAAACTTGCTTACGGTCTATCTGGTCTGCAAACACTTCCCCATAAATCATCCAATAGGGCATGTAGAAGATGTTCTTGGCCAATTTCCATGATGGCTCCTCGTTGGGAAACAGGATGGCTTGCCTGGCGACCCCAAAACTCATCAGCACCACCAGCATAATGATAACAAAGTACATCATGTCTATCATCTGGAAGGGTGGGAAAGCAGAGGGAGAAACAAAAGAAAACCAGAATGACTGAGTATTCCTGTGGTGCTGACATTGAAGGAAACCTTTGAAGGAGGTGCACTTTTGAGACTGCTGATAAGGGATGTTGACATAGGGAGCTGTGTTCAGGTAAGAGAACACTTGGCCTTTTGAAGCCAATGTCCATACAAGCTTGTCAGTAACTCAAAAATCATTTAAAAACAAAAGAAAGCACATGCACAGTGGAACCCCTCCATCTTCCATTGTTTTCTGTGGGACCTAGTCAAGACTAGGCATGAGAGTCATATAACACAGAGGCTTGAGTCTTTATATTAATGCAGTACTAACTTTTTTTCTGCTCCTGGGAAAGGCAAATGCCCTTGCTGGGTCTCTTTCTTCTTAGCAAAACTGGAATTGAGATAGTTGAACTATTTCAACAACTATTGCAATGCTGTAAATTCCCTAAATTCTGAAAGGCTTATGGAGAGCTGAAAAGCTCAAGAAAATAATCATTTGTTAACAAGGCTAGGACAACCCAAATATCCACCTTATACCATCTTATTCTTGTGGCCCCTACCTCATTGCATGGTATTCTATCACAAACCAGTCTCTCAGAGAACCACTTCTTCTGTGCTTTTTTCTGAAGTGCATCCTATCAGTTATGGAGGGTGTTTTTGTAGGCATTAGAATCAGGTAGCCTAATGGCCCATTCCTGTGTTTGCTGCTGAAATGTTGGATTTTCATCTCGACATGTTTATAAAATTCTCGACTCCATTCAAGTACAATGTTATCTCTTGTTCCTCTTTATTCCTTTCTTTTTTTGCTTGTTTTCATGATACATGTTATCTGGGATCTGTTTCTCACATGCCAAATTACTTTCCTTTTATCACTGAAAGTAGATGAGGATGTACTAAATATTATTTTGCCTGGCCAGAACCCACTGCCTCCTTCTTTCAGAAACAGTTCCCACCCACTTTGGCCCTAAAGGTAGGTGTCTTTTCCAGGCTGGGTTAATCATGGTACCTTGCCCTCTGGCAACAGTGACAGGAGGTAGGCATGTGACACAGACATGCCAACCAGAATTCCTTCTTTGGATTTTTTTTTTTTTTTAACTGAAGCAGGAGAGAGAAGCTCCCTTACTCTCCCTGTAATGATGTGAATTCAGAGTGTCTGAGGCTGAGTCTCCCACTAGAGAAAGTGACCAGAGTGAATGAAGCCGCTATTCCAGAGAGAAAGAGTGTGCTGTGATGGTAGTTTGGGGCCTGGCTGCAGTAGCTTTTAAGCCCAGTTCCATCATGCCCTGCTGTAAATCAATCTACCCTTCCTGGGCTTAAGCTAGTTGGAGATTGGTTTCTATCCCTTACATAAAACCACCTAATACAAAAGACTATCTTCCCTTGGATACCAAATTTCCTGAAGGAATGTCCATCCACAAAGAAAGACTGATGATAATTTTATCAATAGTAATGAAGGCTTTAAATTAGTTTTAAAATTTTATTTTGCAAGAATACGTTTCATGGTGCTATTGGAATTAAAACATTGGAATTAATTATTGGAATTAAAACATTACAGCCTTCCTGTATGCCTTAGGACACTGGGGGCTCAATACATTTTAGGCCAATTAATCAACTTTCAAGGCAACTTAAAAATCTCTCAAGTATTGTCTGACTTTGAAACTAAATAAGAATCTCTCAAAATTTGATGTTCATTTGTATTTGTTCACTGTCCTTAAAAATATATGCTGGTTAATTATTCTTTTCACAACTTAGTGGCCTCAGAACTCTCTTAAAAGTAAACAAGCCAGCTGTGCTGAAACAGTTTTATAGGGAATGTGGGTCTATTTCTCCTCCTCTCTCTCTCTTATAAAATTCTTTCATCATTTATTTACAAAAAGTTCTATTAGTGAGAAAACACAAATGGGTCCTTCATGTTATATTTTAGACTGATGAAAAGGTGGGTGGGGAGAGGAAGGTGTATACTTATGAGACTTAGGAACTAGTCTGACCCAAGAAAACTCAGCCAGTAAATACAGCAACTGTTCTAATTTCTCAGGACTGTTCTCATTCAGCTTGATTGTAATATCTATTCAAAGGGTCAAAACAACCAAAGAAACATTGTTCCCAAACACTCAACTTCATACATTTCAAAAGCATCTTAGCTTCCATACAAAAACTGATATCTGTTGGAGTGAACTGCAGAAACAGGACATTATTAGTGAGAACTGGGTCTGGCTACCTCTATTTTTATTTTTTATTTATTTTTTAATTTACTTATTTATTTATTTTTGGCTGTGTTGGGTCTTCATTGCTGCGTGCAAGCTTTTTCTAGTTGCAGTGAGCGGGGGCTACTCTTCGTTGCAATGCGTGGGCTTCTCATTGCGGTGGCTTCTCTTGTCGTGGAGCACAGGCTCTAGGTGTGCGAGCTTCAGTAGTTGCAGCACACGGGGTCAGTAGTTGTGGCTCATGGGCTTTAGAGCACAGGCTCAGTAGTTGTTGTGCACGGGCCTAGTTGCTCCGCGGCATGTGGGATCTTCCCGGGCCAGGGATCAAACCCGTGTCCCCTGCATTGGCAGGCAGATTCTCAACCACTGCGCCACCAGGGAAGCCCTGGCTACCTCTGTTTTTAAAGCTAAATTGTCCAATTGGTTCAATATGAAGAGAGCCGATTGTGTCTCATTCTTTCAAATATCCTTTGGTTGGTTTCTATAGAGGAGACTATATACTGTAGCGGTTAAGTATGTGTCCTCAGGTGTCAGAATACCTGAGTTTTCACCTTGACTCTGGTAGTAAAAACAACTAGGTGATCTTGGGCACGTTGCTTGGTCTTGTTTATTTGTAAAGTGGGGATAATAATAATAATGCATATTATTTTTGTAAGGATTAAATGAGATAATGTGTGAAACACTTAATGTGGGTAGTTCTCAGTAAAAGTTTATTATTAGAATTGAAAGGAGGTCAGGCTGTGGAGTCAGACAGATAGGAGTCTGAATCCTTCCTTTGTTCCTTGCCTAGTTTCAGTTTGTTCAATTATGAAATGAAGATACTAAAACCTATTTCATGGGGTTGTAATGATGATTGACAAGTCTGACACGGTATTTGGCACATAGTAAATGAAACCTATTATTGTTGTTTTTATTCCACATTATATAAGTGAGCTTAGTGCTAGGCTTAGAGACCCATTGAGAAGTGGAATATGAAGAAAAGGGTTGGAATTCCATTAAGTGATTCTGGATCTGAAGATTAATTGGAATCATACTTGATCAGTATTGAGTCCAAGTACTTCAGCAGCCTGCAGTCCCTAGACCACAGGGCACAGTGAGTTACTTGGCTGTTTAGTACTTAACAGGGGCTCTCTAATGTTGGGGGCTTTCGGTATAACCACATCTGGGCATATTTTGTTAAGCTTCCATCCTGGCAGTCCATCCAGCTCACTGATAATTTCCATAGGCATAGTTTACCTACCTTCTGGATCAGTGACTCTATTACTGAACTAATTATCTTAAAAGCCCCATGAAAGCAAACAAAGCCCCCCAATATACTCATTTTCTACTTATGAATGACTTCACTAATCAGTCAAGAGTAAGTTAGAATGTAGAAAAACTGCAGTACAATCTCTCTTGCTCACTCCACGGTAAGGTTTCATTCTCATCAAAACTGGGGATAATTATACCATTATTAAAAAGATAGATATGAATTTGAAAATAATCTTACTGCATTAGTGTGACTAGTTACTTCAAGTATTTAAATGTGACTCAACCTCTTAAAACTAATATATCTGGCTTGTTTGGGTCTTTCCCAATTTTATTTATTGAAATAAGATAAGGTAATGATCAATTAAGAAAAACAACCAATCAGATAATGTATTCACCTAATGTACCGGTTCTCTACAGAGGGCAATTTGCTCCACAGGGGACATACAGCAATATCTGGAGATGTTTTTGTTGTTGTGAGTGGTGTGTGTGTGTGTGTGTGTGTGTGTGTGTGTGTGTGCGCGCGCGTGCGCGCTCATGCACACGCGTTACTGGCACCCAGTGGGTAGAGGCCAGGGATGCTGCTAAACATCCTATGATGCACAGGACAGTCCCCCGCCCCCCAATGAAGAATTATCTAGTCCAAAATAGCAATAGTGTCAAGAATGAGAAAACTTGGCTTAATTTTGCAGCTGTTATAGTTCTTCACTTTCATTGGGTCCATTTGAGAATATATTTGAGAATTTCACATTTGAGAATCTCATAGATGTCTGTCCCCTCTGTCCAGAAAATTCATACATCTACACATTTTTATACATAAATTGTGTGGAAAGCCAACAGATCCTCTCTCCTAAACCTCTTCTATAGACTAAGTGGAGACTCTGCTTTTAGATGTGGACATTTTCACCACCATCTCAAATTCATTACTAAAGTACAAAGATGATGTAAGAGGTAGTGTTATACAGTAAGATACACATTTGTTTCCTACTCAAAAACCCCCCCAAATGAACTGGGATTCAGCTTTGGGTAAGTAACTCAAGCTTATTGAATTCAAGTTTTTCCGCTCTAGAGTGGGCTTTGTGATATTTTCCCTAAACAATGCTGGTTTTATAAACACCAAGCTTTTGTACAAAAGGATTAGGAATAGAGCAAATAAGTATGCTCACCGATTTTTCCTTTTTCCATTGTACTTTAACAATGGTAACAGATATAATTTATCAACTACCTACTGTGAGCCAGACACTGTTGACCACTTAACCTGTGTTATTTCTAACTATCACCACAACCTGAAAAGATATGCATTTATTATTACTACTTGGAAATGAGTAAACTGCATCTCAAAGAGGTTAAATAAATTGCTCAAGGTATTATAACCCTTTCCTCTTAGATTCAAAGTCTCCCTCTCTTCGTATGAGTTTGCCAGTGCTTTTGTAGGAAGAGTTTTTGTTATTTAAGACTCATTTTAGTAAAGTTACATACATACACACACACAAAATAATAATAAATATTGATTTGCTGACTGAAAGGTAAGCAGTTAATGATGTAAATAGTAAAACCTGAGTGAGAATGATGAAGGATATCTGTTGACCAACTGTTCAACTGTTTCAAGAGCTGATACAATGGGAGTGGAGTGGAGGGCATTAGGAATGAGATTTTTCAGTAAGAGCTGTTTGCCATAGTAAAATGGATGTACTTGGCTTTTCCACATATGCCCTGTAAAGGTTAAGGGGACACACTTAGAAAATTGGGGTAACTGATAAAAAGCACTGAGCATCAGAGTCTGATTCTTCCTCTAGTAAGTTTGGAGAGGGGGCTGATTTACTTGTGCATTCCCAGGGTTACAACGATGCTGTCCCGTGAGGGCTCAGTCTTTATGGAGAAAGTCTGGAAACTAGTGTATGGTCCAGGAATACCAGAACAAGTCCACAGCCATATGTGGGAAGCATATTAACTTGGCACTTGGGATTCTTTTTTTAAAAGAATAAGATAAGTAGAAGCATCATTCTGGAACCTAGTTTTCAACAGATATCATTCTCCAGTAATGTAACAAAACACAAAATATATTGACAGAACTTAATGTTCAACTCAAACTCAACCTAACTCAACTCAAATAAACTATGTTTTTTTCCCCCTCTGTGTAGGGAAAGATGTTTTTCTAGAACTTCATTAAGAAAAAAGGAATCTGTTAAAAATTTACAGTGGAGATCCATACCTTCTCCGATATAAAATGTAACTTCTGTGTGAAGGCTTCCCTGACCAACCGTCTCTTTTCTATGCTCCTGAGGTATTTTATACACAACTCTGTTACAGCATTCTCACACTGTATGGTAATCACTTCTCTCTTTCTCTCATCATCTACCTTATTAAATGAGCGTCCTTATATACCCAACTCCTACCCAGGTGCCTGGCACAAAATAGACGATGTTTATAAATATTTGTCAGTAAGTGAATGAGTAAGTGATAGTTAATCCTCCAGTTATGTATTAATAATATATAGATGTAATCAAACTTCTGAACACTCAAAAGGAATTAAAAAATAAAACACCCCCAGGGCCATCTCAGACATTGAAAGCAGACCCAAATGAATTATTTCTCTCTTCCTATGATAACCACTCCTTCTCTGAGAACTTATAACATGGAATCAGAGGACCCTGCTTACCATTTTTCCAATCATCATTACATATGGGCCCAAATACTTGTTCACGCCGAAGATGTCTAATAGACGAATGTACCAATAAATGATGTTCACACAATAGATGACCCTCCCGTCACTCCTGAAGGGCTGGTCTTGGAGACGAAGGATCATTCCAACAGAGAACAGAAGGATGGCTATGAGGTCTGTGACATTCCAGTACTCTTGCAGCCACACCTTTACTTTTTGTAGCAATTTCCCTGGCTCTGACATCAAAATCTAAAAGTCAGAAAAGAGAGTGGGGTTAGGTTTGATTTCTGTCTGTATTTTCAGCCCAGTTGCAAAGTGCTTGGTCTGTTAGCTGACATCAGTAGCTTGTTTTGTCTACCTGTATCTACTCATCTGGATGGCCTAAGCTTAGCTCAGTTGTATATAAGCAATTAAGTTTGTTCCTTTGGGATGCCTTACAATTCTAAGACACGCATTAGGGTTTTGCTATAAAATTATTGATTCCTAATACCCTACAAATCTCCAAAATCCTCCTTCATCTCAGTAAACGGTATCACCATATTGAGCTACTCAGGCCACTAACTTAGGAGGACTCCTTCATTCCTCTTTCATACCCATATCCTCTGCATCAACATGTCCTATTACCTATATTTCCAAATATGACCTAGTCCAACCACTTCTCACCACCTTCACTGTTGCCACTCTATCCTAAGCCCCATTACATTGCCCAGATGACTGCAACAGCCTTCTAACTGGTATCCCTGCCACCACTGTTGCCCGACCAGCCTCAATGTATTCTCTGAGCAGCACACAGAAAGACCTTTAAAAGCCTAAGCCGTGAGCTGGGTGGTGATTACACAGTTGTATGGGTAGGTAAAAACTCATCAAGCTGTACCCTTATGAGTTGTTCATTTTCTTACTGGTGAATTATACCTCAATTTAAAAAAGAGAGAGACTTGAGAGACATATGAACAACAGCAGAACTAAAGCAAATTGTGATAACTGAATATTTAAGCCGTCTGATGGCTTCCATTACGAATACAGAAAGATCCAAACTCCTTACGGTGGCCTCATTTCACGTCCCACCATATCCTCCCCGTTCACTACCCTGAGGCCATAGTGGTTTGCTCTTAAGCATAACAAATCCATTCTATACTCAGGACATTTGCACTTGTTCCTTTTGTTGGGCATTTTCTTCTCCCAGATTTTTACATGTCTGGGTTCTCCTTATACTCAAGGTCTCCACTCAAATTCCCCCTTCTTAGGAAGAACTTCCTTGACCACCTCCCTGCAGTGGTCTCCACACGCCCAAGCCACTAATACATTATCCTACTCTATTTTTTGAAGATTTTTATCACTATATGGAAATCTTCTGCATGCGTGTATGCATGTACATGCATGTACATGTACGCATGCCAGTCTAGCTAGCTAGCTATCATCTATCCATGCATCCCTCTCAACATCCATCTCTCCTCTCATCTATAACTGTAAACTTTGAGGACAGACCCTTTGTTTCCCAGGCCCTGCTACATAACAGACACTCAAGAAATATGTGTTGACTGTTGCAGAGACACCTCATAGCAATTCCCCACTCCCTTGTATATCTTAACTGCTGGGTGGTACTCTGAATTATCTTAAATCTAGAGGGGCTTTTTGCTGCTCCACACTCTATGAAATGAACAGTTGGATAGCAGGAGTTGACACCCATTCTGCACCACAGGATGTGAGGAACCTGGTGAGGCTATACAGTAGGGCTACCTTCACGAATCACTTGTGTTTGCCTCTGAGACTTCCACCTCTTCAAGCCATGACCCACCCCTTTCCCGACTCAGGACCTCTCGAAGGAGAGGAGTGCAAAGACTGGGGCCAGGTCTAATCTACAGCTATTTATTTGAATCCTCACGGTGCCTTTAATAGCTTGCCTTGGCCTGAAACATTAAGGAAGGGAGGTTTTAGTGAGTCAGGACTGGGGCTTGGAAGGCTGAGCAAGATACCAGGAGTCACGTGGCAGCCTCATTCTTCATCCTCTAGTGCCTCATTCCTAAACCCTAGACCTTAGCATGCATCGGAATCACCTGGAGGGCTGGTGAAAACACGGTTGCCTGGGCCCCAGCCCTGGAGTTTCTGCTTCAGTATGCCTGTGTGGGGCTTGAGGATTTACATTTCTAAAAGCTCCCAGGTCATGCTGGTGACCACAGGTTGGGAGCCACTGTCCTACCCATGAAGAATTCCTGCAGCAGCTCTTGTCCTGATGGCTTCCCACCCAGGCTCCACCTTAACTAGGGGAAAAAACCTGTCTGTGCCCAAGCGTATGTGCTGAGGTGGGGAATGCCTTAGAGTTTCTCTAACCCTTTGCCCACACTCGCCTAAGGTTTATAGTATATATGTATATATATTTTAAATAAAGTATTTTTCTGAAATCTCAACATAAAAAGAGATAAAAGCAGAGTGGCTGGGGTGAGGTCTCTCTTAGGATCCCAAGGATCCGGGGAGCGTCTCAGTTTGCAACCTCGCGGGGAGTGGAAAGAGCCGTGGGCCTAGGGCCGGGTCAGTCGGGTTTAAGGCCCAGCTCTCCTCTCTAGCTGTGGGATGCAGAAAAATTGCTCAATCCCTGGGTCTTGGTTCCCATACCTGTGCAGTGGAGATGTCTTCACAGCGCGCCACCTCCCTCACGAGTCGCGGGGAGGAGGCCCCACGTGAGAAGCTGTCTACCCGCAGCCGGGGGCAGTTACGCGCTATTACGTGACGACCGGGCTTGTTTGGCTGACTGCGCGCAGAAGTACGTATGCCGGAAGGGGCGAGCCCCGGAAGAAACCACAGAGCCCGCCTATGTCCCCGGAGGCGCGGAAGCCTACAGACTTTCCCCTGTTTTCAGACTCCTGCGTCTGAGGTCTGGAGGGCCCGCGTGCTGTGAGGAGGCACCAGGCGGGACGCTCGGCGCCTGAGCATGTCCTTAATGGGTTCAGGGACGTGGGGTGAGGGGCCAGGGCGCAACCTCATTGGGCCAAAGGGAAGGTCAGATACTTAGGTGGTCAGTGCCTCCCGCCCCACTGCTTCCTCGGAAACAAGGACTTTTGGTTGACCCCCCGCTGACCCCAGGCTCCAAAGCCTGCTCTCCCCGCTGTTACATGCCGCCTCAGGAGAAATGGATAGCCAGCCTGGAGATTCCTGGCAGCCCGCCGGCTTGGCAGCCTCTTCCAGAACAGTCCGTGGAGTACAGACTGCTCCCTGTCTTCTTCCAGTCTAGTCCCTGGAGAGATTCCAGTCTCCCTGCTCAAGTCTCTCCCTTTTCTGCTTGTCCTGGGGAAGGAATAGGCATCTGGGCTTTAAATCACAAAGCCAGTGAGCTGGCGCTGCACAGCAACAGAGCCCTCAGCAGTTGCGGCCTCAGTTCTCAGAGAGCTACACAAAGACCAAAGCGAATTTATTACTGTTTTCAGTTTACAAATGGGAAATGCACAACAGTGGTCAGGAAGTGGAAGGCATTATGAATGGGAAAGGCTAAGAGTAGACAACTAGTTGGAATGAGGCAAAGGCAGCCACTTTAAAAAAAAAAAAAAATCCAGTCCCTTATAAAATGGGACTCTCAGGATAGGGGCATGCTGGTTAGAATTTAAATATCCCCAAAGCAGTTAAAAAACCCAAGGAAGGGCTCTAAATATTTATACATGTTTGCTTTTTTTAAAAAAATGATCCCACTTTTTCTCTGGAGGAGAACATTCTAGAGCTAAGCCCTAAGATAGTAAGGCCCTTTTAACCTGTCTTAGTAATGAAGGCAAGGGTGAATTTGTGGGTTTGTAGGAATCCTTTTTTCTATGGAGCTCAATATATTTTCCTACTCACTGTAGTACAGCAAGTAGGGTTGTTCCAGAGCTCTCGAGAATGCAGTGCACTTGACAGGGAGTAAGAAATGCAGAGGAATCATTATAACTTACAAGCCTGCCTCCCCTGTGGGCTTGGGAATGGGCTTTGGGAGCTTGTTGGGCAGGGTTGCAGAGCCCTCTGGTGGATTATTGCTTGACTACATTTATTCTAATGGCTCTGAATCTGATGACCCGAGGCTAGCTTTGACTTCAAGTCACAGGAGGGTGGCATTTTGATGGCTCCTTTTATGCTATGGCGTTGGGGGGAGAAGAGAGGGACCCACATCCTCAACCTGAAGGACAAGAAATATGCTCAATTCACTTAGGGCTGGTAGAGAGGCTGGTGCCCAGCAGGGACATAATAAATGTTGAGAAGGAATAAACCAGGGAATAAATTAATGAATGAAAGCATAGTTCCTCCTAGAGCTGCTGAAATGCATTTGCAGAATCATAGGTATTGGTGGACTGTGTCCAAAGAGACACAGAGTAAGGGGTTGCAATGGGAGTTAAAAGTGGAAAATTTAAAGATTAAAAAAAACTTTCTTAAAGTAGAAAAAATTTTAAAGTCATGTTTATCAGGACGAGGAAAGAGAGGTGTAAACAGTGTTGAAGACAACTGGAGGGTTTCTTGGGGTAAGAGATAACTCTAGCAGAAAATAGACTAGATCCCAAGCATGCATGGACTGACAACCCTATAAACACACTGAAGCCTCCCAGGTCTGTCAGCAGCTGTGGAAGCCAAGTCCTTTATTTCTGTGGCAGTGTTAGAGAAATAGTTTCTGGCTTAACTTGGATCCCGAGTGTTCCGTGATCCCCTCTATCCACAGATGTAACTAACCACTGTCTTTCTCCTCTGTTCTCTTTTATGAAAGCAGTTACCTCTCTCATCTTTTCTATTCCCAGGGTGAAAATATAGGAAATGACGATCCATTCCTGGGTGGAAGGCCAGCGCTCCATCTTCACTAACACGATATAGTTGAAGAGCATCAAGTATCCGATGTACGCCAGCTGTAAGGAAACACAATACAGTGCTCTGGCTGCGATGACCTGGGAGCCCTGCCCTTGCGCCAGGCCACTGTGAGTCAGGACACAACAAGGTCAGCAAGCAGGACTAGGAATCCACAACGAAATGAACTTCTAGGCTCTAAACGATCAAAAGAATTTTAAAAGACTGTGATTTTGAAATAATTTGATATACAATCTTCCTTTTGATCCTTGCGTGTCTCTGTGTCCCAGTACTTTGCTTGTACCTATGTGTCATGATGCACCATTTTGTTTTGCAATTCCCTGTTTCTCGTATTTTCTTGCTTAAAAATGGAACCTCTTCTCTCAGGGGCTGCTCTTGCTCATGCATGAGCCTTGGGTCCTTGAACTAGGACAGCACAGTGAATTTTTGCCTAGTGAATGCCAGGTAGATTAAATGTCTGTAAGAAGGAAAGGCAGACACATGCTATACATGTAAATTGGTCAAACCGACATAAATAATAGCCCGGAATTTCTTGGAGCCCCACTTTAATTCTCTTCTATGTTAATGTCTTCTTTTTTTCTCCTATCTTAATGTGCTTGGTTTGGCGGTGCCCTGGGAAGGTTTTACCTCTTATCCCAGGCACTGCTTTCCTGCCCTATCCAAGCTGGGATATTCCTTCCTGGTTTCTGCTTCTTTGAACAAAACAAGAGAAGACAAGCAATTTATAGGAAAGAATGAGTCTGTAGGGCCGACTGTGGCTTGGAGTAAGGTTTAATCCTCAGGAGGCACTAGCACTGCAGGTTGAGCCCTGATGGAACTAGCTGAGTTGCTGGATGTCCCAGGAAAACTCAGCGTTCAGGTTTGGTGAATGTCACTGGACAACTCAGGTATGTCTAGATGAGTGGAGTATAGGAGGGCTAGTGAGGTTCTTACATAAGGGGCTGAGGAGCCTCTGGAGAAAAAAACTCATCTTAGGGGCAATGGCATAGAAGTTAAGCCTTTTCTAGGCAAGGCTTCAGGTCGAGTAAGGTACTTGCTGCCTTTAGGGGCCTCAGGGGCTGTGAATAGGAACTAAGAGTGAATTTATTGAAATCTGCACTCTTTGGAGCTTAGGTAGCAAAGAATAGGATATGGTGTGGGCAAAAGGATTGAGACCTTGAGAATTTTGGAGATACCGCATGATTCTGGAGCCCTGGAGGCAGCTTAGAAGGTGGAGAAAGATGCAGCCTGGCTGGGAGACGGGAACGGGCGGCCCTGCAGAGCTAGAGAAACATTGCTTTCTCTACTAACGGACCTCTTTCCTTCCCTTTTACTTTTTTCTTCCGCTTTTTTTCCTTTTTTCTTTTTCTCTCCCCTTTTCTCTTTTTCTTCCTGTTTTTTTTCTTCTTCCTGTTTTTTAATCCCTTTTTCTTTTCTTCTCTCCTTTTTCTTCCGGTTTTATTCCCTTTTCCTTTTTTTATCCTCTCCCCTTTTCTTTTTACCCTCCCCTTTTCCTTTTTTCCTCCCTCTTTCCTTTTTTTCTTCCTTTTTCTTCCCTTTTCTTTTTTCCTCCATTTCCTTCTTTTTTCTCCCCCTTTTCTTTTTTCTCCCTTTTCCTTTTTATCATCCCCCCCTTTTTTTTCTTATTTCTTCCCGCTTTCCCTTTTTTCCCCCTTCTCATTTAAAAAATAAATGAATACATAGGTCCTTAATATGAGTCAAAGGTACTTTCTGAGACACTATTACATTGACGGATTTATAGACACAGCAATATAACTTTTCATCTCTTGAAGGGTGGGCATATATCAGAGTTGAATTGAGATCACGTATGAAAGTGAGAGGGCAGCTGCATAGATGCTGGAGGATCAGCAAGCCTCCTCCCCCTCCTGAGAGATTCACTTTGGTATACACCCCCCCACACCCAAGGACCACCATTTATAACCATGCCTCAGTTCCTACCCCACCCCCTTCGGGATCATTAGCATGTTGTGAAAAACCTCACCTGAAAAGAGTCTACTCAATGTGAAATCGTGTAGGACGGTGTTTAGAGTGTAATTCGTTTCATATGGTTCCTGTTTACCATTATACACTGGCATCCACTCTCTAGTCCCTGTGAGTTCTGTATTTTACAAAACACAAGGAAAGGACTTCAGTGGATAAACGGTGAAATATGCTCTTAGCCTCCTTCTGACCTGAAATCCTTCTCTCTTTCTAGTTGCTTCCTTCTCCTTGTTGGACCAAATTCCACTGCTTCCGGTGGGCCTTGTTAACTGCCCAGGTTTTGTCATTTTACTCAGTTCATTACAAAACATTCCAAAGCATTATCTTCTCTTGTCACAGGTAGGCCCAGTGACACACACACAACTCTTCTAGAACCTCTTCATTTTAGTACTTAAATAACTCCTTCAATCTGCCTCTCTCCTCTGAACACAGGTCTAATGTACTTGTTTGGCAGAAGGACTAGTGTTTGGTGGAAGGAATGTAGATGCAAAGTCAGTGAAACTTGGATTTAAATCCTGGCTCAAGTACATCCCAGCTGTATCTTTTTGTGTAAAATCACTTCGCCTGCCTGGGCCTCCCTTCTGTGAAATGGAGATGTTTGCTACCGACCCTGTAGAGCTTTCAGAAGAATGGGGGAGGGGAATATGCATCTACCTCCTGATACAGTAATAGAGGCCCAATGAATGATGACTGATATTATTATACACCTCTTTTTTCAAGAAACTTCTATGCCTCTCGCCTCCTCTTACCTCAGTCCTTCCTTCCTTTTTTACCCCCACTTAACTACTCCTACCTCTCTTCTTTTTTCTTTTTTAAATTGACCTCATTGCTTATGCCTCCTCCACGAACATCCTTTTTAGCTCCTGCCTATTTTTTAAATCAGTTACTCTACAATGCTTTTCTTTCCATAAACAAGCTACAATATAATATTTTGGGACAACTCTCAAAACACAGACTTCCAAAAATAGGGCTTTAAACATGTTTCAGTGGTACAACAGAGGACTGGATGCTGCCTTGGAAGAAACCTATCTTAGAACTCGCTAACATTCATGGGGCCTTGCTGCAGATAACCCTAACATGACATGCTTTAATGTGTGTGTGTGTGTGTGTGTGTGTGTGTGAATATATAGTCACATATATACACACATATATATTCTGTAAGCTTTAACAAGCTGTGTGTAGAATGCCATAGCTTTGAAAAGAAACAGAACCTTGTGATTCTTAAGTTAGTGGGAATCCTATAAGAATTTGTATTTTATTTGCTTATATATTTTATAAATTTACCATTAACCAAGGTGCATGACTCCTAAAGTATGAAATGCAAGCACCAAAGCCTGCTGAAGCTGCCTGGGGATCCCTGGTGGGGCCTGGCCATTCCTCGCTTCTTCCCAGGCCTTTTCCTACTGCCACTAGAGCGTGGAGGGGCCCATCGTGTTAGCAGAGGAAGGAGTCTGTTCCTGCTGGAGAAGCCCAGAGCACACCCGGTGCCCTCTGACCTGGCACCACTTTGCACCTTGAATTGGCATCCTCTCCAGCTGGGCACTTGAAAGAGGCCCTCACCACAAACTGGTCTGGGAGCCAGTGGGATCCCTGCCTCCTTTCTTCTTGGAACAGAAGAGGACTCAACCTGCTCCTCTGGAAACTTGCTAAGACACCGAAGTGAGGTTATGTGGAAGTGAGGTGTGTCCTACCTTTCAGAACCTTTGGACTGTAGAAGGGGATACTTTGGGAAATCAAGGTGGGAACTACTCTTATAGAAAAAAACACAACCAAAAGCAAATGGGCCCTTTGATCTAAAGCTGCATTTTACTGTTAAGCATCTCTGGGGACTTTAAAGATTGACATTCTGCATCTACATTTACTTCTTTGAGGCTTTGTCAATACCTACGGATTTCTGAAAATCATTGTGGAAACACAATCAGACATGACTGGAGCATCCAGTCTGATGGGTTTGTGGAGGGTAACCCAGTCAGCCATGCAGAAGGGAGCTGGACACGTGGGCCCCACTTCTCAAAGGGACAGCCTTACAACCTGCAGTATATGGTACAAGAAAAGCAGTATGCCCCAAGCTTCCCAGACCACAAGACTCACCTGGAAAGCTTGTTAAACACAACCGCTCGGGCTCCTCCCTGGAGATTTCATTTAGTGGGTCTGTGATGGGGCCAGGAATTTGCATTTCTAACACAATCCCTTATCATCATGGAAGTTTTGGAAATACCAGGCTGAAAACTCAGCCCTTTGTCTAGGGCAGTGGTTCTCATCCCTGGCTACTCATTACAGCCACTTGGGAGCTTTGAAATATCCTGATGTCCTGGCTGTGCCCCAGAACAATGTCAACAGAATCGCCGGGAAAAGAACCCAGGCATCTTTCTAAGTAGATAAACATATAGATTAAATAGAACTCAGGTTGTCTTTTTTTTTAAGCACTCCAGGTGATTCTAATGCGTAGCCAAGGCTCAGAACCACTGGCAAGGCATCTGTGATTTAAAAACATTCTTGGCTAACAAATTGCCTCAGCTAAGTAAATGGGGACTAGAGGAATCAAGGAAGTAAAATTAATACTGAACCCAGACAAAGAAAAAAAAGAGATGCCTTGGAAGAGTAAGAGATGCTAGTATTCTATTTGTAAAGGTGATAGATAATTCTTGATACTACTACTGGTTTCTTTCATGCTCTAGATCAGGAGTCTGTAAACATTTTCTGTAAAGGACCAGATAATTTTTAAGGCTTTGTGGGCCAGATGGTCTCTATCGCAAGTAATCAACTCAACAGTTGTAGCACAAAAGCACCCAGACCTATAGGTAAATGAATGAGTTTGGCTGTATTCCAGGAAAACTTTTTTATGGACAGGGGAATTACATGTGAATTTCATGTAATTTTCACGTGTCACAAATTAGTCTTCAGTAGATTTTATTTCAACTCTTTAAAAATGTAAAAAACATTCTTAGCTCACGGGGCCACAATAATGGGCAGTGGGCTGGGTCTGGCCTGTGAGCTGTAGTTTGCCACGCTCTGTCCTAGACAATTAAAGCAGTCTAATATAAGAGAAAGGTAGGTATTCAATAAATGATAGTTTAACATTTTGCCTGGGTGGATGAATAAAACACTGACCTTTGCTCTGCAATGGGACCAGCCTAGGAATAACAAGTTACATTTATATTGTGCTTACGTGTTCCAGGCCCTGTTCTAAGTGCTTTACATATTTTAACACATTTAATCTTTACCAAACCTTATAAAGTAGGTACTATTACTATCCCCATCTTAAGAAAACTGGGAACGTAGTGCTAAAGTAACTTGCTTAAGGTGACACAATAATAAAGAGGCCCAGACAGGATTTCTACTTAGGCTGTCTGACTCTAAAGTCCATGCTTGCCACCACTCTGTTATTTTCTGCAAGGTAAAAATAGTGTATATCTGCATGCAATAGATAAATAGAAATGATTTCTGCATGCCTTAGTTATTTTTTTGGGGGGTGGGAAGGATTTTTTTTAATGCTAATAAATTTAAACTTTAAATTTTTACTTCACTAAGAAGATCATATTTGTATTTTAATAATTTGCCATCCTCTTTGAAGACCAAACTTTAAAGTATTGGTTTTCAACTTGTGGCAGTTTTACCCCACAAGGAGACATTTGGCAATGTCTGGAGACATTTTGGTTGTCCTACTTGGGGGCTGGAGACTGCTACTGGCATCTAGTGGACAGAGGCCGGGGATGCTGCTGCACATGGACAGCCCTCCTCAACAAAGAATTATTCCGCCCCACATGTCAATCGTACAGAGGCTGGGAAAGCCTGGCTTAAAGCCAGTGTTGAGTGTTAGCATACAGGACCACACAAAAAGGACCTCATCTGGTCATTTGCGTCATCTCGGCCTCAGACTCAGATTATCCTGTTGCTGACTCAAGTGACTGGTGTGGAGCTGGTTGTGAAAAAGGCCAAAAACACAGATGCACTATCTTTCATCTGGCACAGCTCCACCATTGGCTGGAGAGCAGCAGAGACGACCTGGGTCAAAGCTCACCTTAAGCTTAAAATATCATGAAAAACAGGGGCAGACGGGCCATTTCTCCCATATGAGGAGGCTATTTCAGGGATAATCTTTTATCTTGTGGGCAGAAAATATTTGCAGGGTGTGCTTACTGGACAGTATTTGCTGTGATTGTAGGTCGCTTTGCATGTTTTTTGCTGCTTTGGTTTGCATGGTGTTTAACGGTGTCAGAGCAAGAAAGGTTGTTTGATGACATACCGGATTGGGAGTAATTACACACTTCTGATCCCCATCTTTAGTGGTTTTCCTTTTAACACTCTGCTCAGCCCTTACCCACCAAATATCCCCCCCAAACCCAGGGCTGGTGTCTAAAATGGGCAACTCTGATCCATTGCTCATCCACCCAGAAAAGGGAAGCGTTTTGTAGAAGGACCTCTACTTCCCTTCTAGACTAGACTCATATTCATCTCACCTCTATTCTGCTAGTTCTCACTTTTACCATTTCCTTTCTTTTCTGCAAGGAGGAGAAATGTAGAAGCTGTGGAAGCTGCCTCACAAACTCCACAAATCTTGCAAAGCTACAGGAAAAAGCAAGGTCACAGAGCCATTATTCCTGCCTGTATGGTCTTTATATAATGACTTGTAGAAGAAACCACCCAGGTGTGTGAGAAACTGACATTGGCTCTTTGTGGCCTTTTCTCCTTTAATAAAAGGAGAAAAGGAAAGATGCTTACAGTGTAGAACCAGAACTTCACAATGGGTGCATTGTAGAATTCATAGATTTTTCTGCCCAGGGGGATTAACCGGTGTCTGCTCTGAACTTCCTCTTCATCCTTCTTCCTGGAGGACTCCCCGTTGTTTCGTCCCAACATTGCCTACAGTGGAAGAGAACCAATACCATCACAGCAGGGTTCTGCAGAACATGTTTCAACATGTATCTCATTTTATAGATGGGGAAAGTGTGTTCATAGAACCTAACAGCTTTGTTCAGGGCCCCCAGAGATTTAGAGATTGTGCCTTCCCTAAGTGTGCATTTGCATTATACGTAGAATCTATGTATCCTTTCCCTGGGATGGAAGGCCTTAGGGATATTTCTTGACCATTCTCTTCTCTTCCAACCTGGAACCTCTGGAAGATGAGCTGTTGGAAGATACCCAGAGTTCTGAGAGACAGAAAGAGCGTAACCTGGAAAGGCCAGGAATCTATCATTCCTCCCAACCCCTCTCCCCCTTTATATATCGTGGAACAGGCAGGTCTGGGTTCTCTACTCATGCTAACGACTCTTAAGTCAAGGGTAAATTGGACTAGTAATACCTTATTTATCCAAAGGTGTTGAATATTCAAGAGGTTAAGTTATCTGTAGTGCCTGAACTTAGGAATGTCTACCCAACTCCTAGGCATGTGCCTCGGTTCCCTGATTTCAAACCCTGTAAAGCCTGAATTACTGCTGGTGCTAGTTTGGTGATTCCTGGGCACACTGCCTTCCTCTGTGTGGCAGAGTCAACCAGATGGGACTGGAAGTCAGGGCTGACCAGAAAAGGCCCTCATCTCCCAAGTTATTACAGGTCTCCTTGAGAATTCACTATTTCCTCCTCATTTCTGACAGGAGAAGCAGCAACAACACTTAAACATCACAAAAAAGGCAGAACTTGAGAAAAAGTGGACACAGAAAGGGACTGGGTCCTACCCTGGACACTTAGAATCTGTGGCACCTTCGGCAACTCTTTTAACCTCTCTGGCACCTTGGGCAACTCTTTTAACCTCTCTGAGACTTAGTTTCTTTAACTGTAAAATAAGGGTAGTAATAGCACCTGATAGAGGGTTGGTTTACAAATCAATTGGCATCTGGAACGTAGTAAGTGCTCGGTAAAGATTAGCTGGTCTTTAAAGTGAACTAAGACTTTCTCGGGTACTCGTGACTGAAATGATCTAGTTGGGATCTCTCACAAGAAAATAAAAGTATGATATTAGGCACCTATTACAGCACAATTTCTTGGCTTTAATTCTTTCCATATTGTTCTAAGCAAGGTTAGTTCTACAATGTTTGGGAAATGAAATTTTTATTAAGTGTGAGAACAGGGTAAAACCTTATAACTACTGAAGACAGATAAGGATTTGGGAGAAGGAAAAGTATAGGAATATGGGTTTAAAGTTGCAGATCTAATTACCAAAATAATTTACCTTGAAGTTGATAACAGAGACAACAACTAGATAATTCTGGTTTCAAACTACCTTACCCACAATATAGATATATTAGTTTCAACTATTTTTGTCATTGCCTCAAATATCCACTTTACTCAAATATGTAACAATCAACAAATGATTTACCTGTAACCATAGGATTTCGGGAAAGGGTAACTTCCATTCCTTTATGGACTCTCTGGCTGGAAAAGTACCTTGAACTAATGAATAGGTAAGATTCCATACTATGGCCCATCTAAGAATTTATTTTGATCAGTGAGCTGAGTCAATCTTTGTGATGGATATAGCACACTAGACAGCAACAGGGTTCTATAAATATCGATCATCGACCTCAGGAAACTCTGAAGTTACATGATATTTCTCTTCTATAATTTATAATATATGTAACATAATTATCCTACTTCTATTCTGCTTATTTATATGCTCGATAATACAAGGCCATTTGGGTACACAATTAGATGAGAGTAAAGGCAGCTTGGAGGGTTTTAGGCATCTTGGAGAATGGCATCCTGGGGTAACCTCTAGGGACGGTGGCTTTCCCAACAGAGTTGTAACAATGCCCTGGTCCGTGGATGTGTTGCTTTATTAGGAAAAATTCAAGACACTTACCTAGCAAGGCAGGTAAAACAAAGTGAAAAACCGAACAATCTATTTTGCCTTTATTGTTCAAAAATATTTCAAAGTGAGTGCATTTTTAAGAGGCTTGTCTTTCATGGTTTAAGTAAAGCATTTTCGACATTTCATTCATTCCAGCTTAAGCAGCGTAACTTGCTGATTTTGTTGATTTCTTTTCCCAGTAGTCAAACATTTCCTTAGCCTACATTTCTTAAAGCAGATTGTAACAGGGTCAAATACAGACATGACTACACGATATGGATTTCAGAATCTTTGCTGGCTAGACACAGATGTCAAGTCTGGGAAAGATCCTTTGAGGTGAGCTAAGCTATTAAAGGCTACTAAAGTGAAGCAAACTGAGGCTGATATTTCATGTATAATTTTGGAAGGGCCAAGGGAAAAGGTTCCATTCCAAGAGAGAATATATTGGTTTAACACAGAAGCTCAAATATCAATGCTATGAAGGGAGTGGAGTTGTCAACAAGCTGTATTCTCCAATCCTGTCTGGGGTGAGCTGAGACCAGTGGTCCAGCAGTAACAGAATTTGTCATTAGGGTCAAAGAAAGTGCCACCTTAAAAACAAATGCTGTCCAACCCTGACTTTGCCAGCCCATAAGTCCTTTCCTTCCTTTCCTTCTCCCTGCTGTTTCACCCTGTGGAGAATCAGCTCAGGCAGTAATGCTGTTGTGGTGTCTTCTACTTGGGTTCTCAGTAGACAACGGCAGGGGCTATTTGGGAAGTAGACTGCTCTTAGTCCAGAGATGCATCTTTTATTGTGGCTTCTTGAAAGATCAGATCCTCAAAACTCTGGACTGAGCAGGAGAGGCAGCTGCCTCTTTTGTTATCTTCCTTCAGACCCACCAGAAAGATACTGCTTTAGCTTCTGGCTACCTTCCTAGGTTCCTTCTTTGAGCCTTCCTAGGATGTACACCAATGTCAAGGCCATGTCATACTTGACACAGGAGGCCCATGCATCCCTACTGGATTCTTTCTACTATGTGGTAGACCAAACCAGCTGAGCTCCTACATTTGAGACTAGGAAGAAATTCTTTGCATCTTAGCTTTATCAGGTAAAAGCATGGCCAGTGGAGTCTGCATGCCTGGGTTCTAATCCTGGCTTTGCAACTAATTAGGTGGGCAACCTTGGACCATTTAACCTCTCTTGAGTCTCAGCTTCCTCATCTATAAAATGGTATAACAACAGTACCTACCTTGTGGGCTTGTTGTGAGGATTCCATGAGTAAGTGTATGGTTAAGCATTTAGCACCATTATAGCAATATTAGCAAACATCTACCATGTGCTAGGCACCAGTCTACATTAGTTACATGTACACTTGTTACATAGTTTACATGTACCTGTGAGCTAGTAATAATAATAATGTCATTATTCCCATGTTAGAGGTTAAGAAACTGTGCCCAAGGTCCCACAGTGAGTAGGTGACAGGGCAGGATTCTGGCTCCAGAGCGCACACTCTTTACCCCTCTGCTGAAGCATTCAATAAAGATTTGGTATTACTACTACCAACGTTTCTGCTAATGATCAAAATATCATTTCCTATCCTTGAAGGGGTTCAGAGGCAAAAATTATGGTAAGTTCTTTAGGCAAGACAGTCATTTGATCCTGTCATAGAGGAAAGCAGACTCCTCCACTAATTTATATAAGGATCCTGAAACTGAAAGCAAACATAGGACTTGAATTCAGTGAGTCAAAAGCAGTGAATGATTAATCAATCCAAAGAGTGGTCCGATGCATAGCCTCTGTTGTACTTGGGTCTGGGAATGTGCCTGCAAATAGATCTTTAGGAAGGACCTACTGAAGGAAATAGTGTTTATCTGGAGGAAAATCAATTCGCAGGGTGGTCCCACTTATGATAATAATGCCAAGCCCTTTTGTCACCTGAGCAAAACCAATTTTTGTTTTTTCCCCAAACAGCTTCTTCTGGCTCGTCACGGTAATTGGTCAGGGTGGTGGGGAGGGTGGGGGGTATCTAGGAAGTCCTGTGGAGCTGTTGCCTTATGTCTCCAAAGCTCTGAAGCCTTGTTTGTCCCTTTAATAGCATGTGATGTTTTTAGACTTTGGATACAATCCAGTGGTAGTCATGCTGCTCCAGCAGGGGCTGCAGGAAGCTGTCCCATGCCCAGCTGCCCCATTCCCCCTACAGAACAAACCGTCCATGCTCTATAATTATACCAGGAAGAGCTAATAAACGCCTTCCATACAAACCCCAAAATTCAATTAGTGCTGTATTTGTGAGCCTGACCTCGAAGACAGATAAAGGCTTAGCTTCTGATCAGCACAACGGCTCCAGCTCAGTGGAGCCAGCTGCTCCCAAATCAGATTCCCTTTCCTTTTTCGTGTGCTAAGACTGCCACATCACCTGTTGTTTATAAAGTATCGCCTGTTTGGAAAATTCAGGGTGTCTTGCTTCTGAATTTCATTGGGTTGTTGAGTGCCACTTACCTGGATGAAGGATTAGAATCAGTCCCTTTAGTTATGTTACTTGTGCACAGAAAGGACACTTATTTTTTCTTGGCTGCACCATGCGGCATGTGGGACCTTATTAGTTCCCCGACCAGGGATCAAACCCTTGCCCCTGCATTGGAAGCACAGAGTCTTAACCACTGGACCGCCAGGGAAGTCCCCAAGAGGACACTTTTGTAATAACCTGGTCTCAATACTTAAATGAAAGTACCTGGTGGGAGGCTGACCTCAAGAGTTATTAAATCTTAAGCCATATCCATGGGAGAGGTAGATTAGGGGTTCTCCTCTCTGACAATAACTGAATAGTTTTTTTTCTTACTGTCAGTTCCATGTCCTCTTCGTCTTTTTCCTTCGTGGGCTTCTCTGGTTCTTCTTGCTCCTTCTCTTGGAGGTGAATTTCCTGGGCCTGAGTCATATAGGGCATGTCATCTTTGTTCTTGAACTCCAAGCTGAGAATTGAAGGAGGAAGTAGAATTCCCAGAATTACCTAAAGTAATAATAATGATAATAATAATAATCACATTTAAAGGATTCAGATAAGGGTGGTTGCTTAGAATCAGAGAGCCTGGGGGGTGGGGTCTGTGTGTGTGTGATGTGAGGGTGTATGAGTGTTGGGTGTGCCCACAGTGGGGACCTGAATAACTAAGAACATCCATGCTAAGAGGGTCACTTCTGCCCACATGACTGGGAACTGTTAACTGTTAACTCACAGTAGCTCAGTCTGATCTTGGAGAAACAAAGCATCTTACCCAAATACATCTTATCCAATTAACACCTACTTTGCATGAGGGAAACAGAGGAAAAAGATTCTACCCAAGGCAAAAATGGGAAAAAATTCAGATTCCCATTTAGTCACTTGATGGCACTTTGTGAAATCAGTTCATACTTATGTCCATTGGCATTTATTTATTAATATGCCAAGTGGAATTGATTATGTGTCATCTGGTTATCTCTGTAAAAAATACTGTCCTAAGCTGACCTTGAGAAAGTCCATGTAGGAAAACTGTATTCATTTTAGAGCATCCCCCAGCATTTGCTACTATCCAACAGAAACCCACACACACACGTGGGCTCTGTATCACTATGAGAATCCCTCTGCACAAATGCCCCAGGAGGCTCAGCACTGTATTTCTCTCATTATAAACCACATGCTTAAATCTCCACGTGATGACACTAAATTCATTGGCTTTTCTCATGAGAGGGCAATAATTTCATTCTCTATTTCCAGGGACCAAGTTTCTGAATGATAATACTGACATCTGATTTGTGTTTCCTAAATCTTCTCTCACCTCTTCCCTCAGTCCTAAAATGGTTCTGTGTACAAGGTTTCTGAATACAACCCTCCCTGAAGAAAGTATACCAAGGTGAGGGGCTAAGAGAGGCCATGAAGGATAAGTAAAAATGATTCTCAAGTAATGAGGCAGGGACAGTCTGTGCTCGAGTGCCCAGGGACTTGAGAGCAGCTAAGGGAAAGGGGAGAGTGGTGACCCTGACTAAGGGTGCCTGGCAGGCCTGGGAACGCTCAGGTGGCATGCCTGGCAGTCTTCAGGGGACATGACACCCTGTCCTCAGAGCTGAGAGCCAGGCTTGGCATTGTTTGCAGTGTAGTGATGGAATGCCCATGACCCACTTCATGGAACCCTTCTGTGACTCTGGGCCAAGAGCCCACGGAAAGGGTGGAGTGGGGGAGGGTTGCTGGTTCAATCAGGGTGGCCTCAGCAGATTGCTCTGGTCTGGTGGCCCTTTTGATTTGGGCTGACCTCAGAGTTACCTAGAGCAGGTAGTTCTAGGTAAGTATAAGCCTGGCTGGCTTCAGTTGTAACAGCCACAGACTCTAAACAGATAAAGCATTTTAAAACATTCTTTCCATCTTCCCTTCCCATTTTTTTGGTCTTTTAAAAAATTCTCTCAGTTTAATGTTTTGCTTGTAAAACACTGAAGAAAACAAAAAATCAAAAGCCATTTATTATCCTATTTCTTACACTTTCAACCCCAGGGATAACCACTACAAACAATTTACTGTGTATCCTTTCTATTTTTTTAATAAAAAAATGAAGTTGTACAAATAGAACTGTACATGTACATGCTTTAAAGAAACCAAAGAAATGGACTCAGGCTCTACCTATTGGTCTGCAACTTGTTTTCCTTCAATGAAGAATAGATCAGGATTATTTAGCAACATCTTTACATATAAATCTATCTCATTTTTATTTCATTTAAAAAATTTCTAAAGTACAGCTGATAAGAGCCAATGTCTCTTTACGGTGCCAAGGAGGGGCCAAGGCGTTCAGGCTCACATGGAGGTGAAAAGTTGCCTAAGTAAGTGTCTCCTGGTGCAGCATGGCTTGTGGCAGAGCAAATGATACCTCCTGTGGTACCTCTGTGTGACCATCACCTTGGATCTTCTGAGAATATTACTGTCTAGGCATGCCATCTCTAAAGGTTCTGATTTAGCAGAACTTGGGGTAGGCCCTCGTCTCTGTATTCAAAAAAAACAACCCATTATACAGAAGATTCTGATGCACAGTTGGGGCTTAGAACCACCCTCCCGAGTTAAGAGAATGCCCACTACCACTGCAGATTTGGCTTGGGAAGCTCCCACCAGCCCTCTGGCCCTCATAGCCAACAGGGCCTTCTGGACTCACTGACCTTGAGGCCTGAGTTCTTGCGCATCCGGAGCCGACCCATCCACATGTCCGTGAGCAACATCTGGCTGCATGTGTGTGCGATGAAGTCACGGTGCTTGGCAGCTACCGCGAGCTGCAGGCATGTGGCGTTGCTCCAGTTCTTCAGCTCATACGTCAGCAGTTTCATGGCCAGCTGCTCATCCTGCTTGTAGGACTGGTCCAGGAGCTCCACGGCCAGTTGGCCAAAGTCCCTGAATGAGAGAATGTGAGGAACTGTCTTTTGGCCATCTTGGAGACTTAGATGATGAAAGTGGGGACCCACTGGCCAAGCCACAAAGGGTGGTTGCTGAGTGGTCTAGTTGTTCCTTATGGGGTCTAGTCTGTTCATTCATTCATTCAGCCAACACCCATTAAGCATCTACTGTGTGCCAGATACCATGTTTAGAACTGGGGGCGTAAGTCAAATGAAGCACAATCCCTGCACTCAAGGCCCCCAGTTCAAGGCATATGGATATGGAAGGCAGACCCAAAACTCAGAGTGCAGTATGTCTTCTTAAATGTGACAGACCTCAGTTCAGAGCTGGGCCTTGTCAACCACAAGTGTGTGATCTTGGACAGGTTACTTAAATTCTCTGAGTCTCATTTTCTTCAGGTGTAAAGTATGCATCATAAGGGACCTACCTCTTGAGGCAGTTGAGAGGATGAAATGAAATCTATGTATCTGTATGTACCTCTGTATCTAGCACTGTGCACTGTAAATGTTAACTGTGTCCACCCTCTGTGTGCACCATTGGGTTGATCCTGTCTCCCCTTGAAGTATTGGATAGCTCAAAAAACCTGTATCTGGGGACCACCTTCCCTTCTCCTCCCCTGACCACGCCATTTGCTAGGCCGTCCAACCTGGAGTTGTGGTTCAGCTCCTGGGAGATGTCATCAACCATGTCGTTCTCGGAAGCCTCGTGGGCCATGGCTTTGCAGAGCTTACAGGCCACCAAGGCCTTGGCCATGGCCTCCTCGCCGTGCTGCCAGAAGAACAGGGCCATCTTCTGCCGCTTCATCAGGACGGCCCACACCATCAGCTCATGAAAAGGGAAAGGGAAGTGGTTGATCTCAGGGTCATCCAAGTCAATGTCCACCTCTTCTTCACGCTTCTTGGTTGTCTTTCTTCCTCGCCTCAAGGGAACATCATCCTGTAATTTTAGGGAAAAAACACAGAGATGGAGTTAGAAATGAATCCACTCAATTCAGTAAATAGTTCTTGTATGTCTACTACTGGCCCAGCCCTGGAATAGATACAGAAAAACTGAACTGTCTTTTCCTAGCTTCTATTCTAAAAGAACTCACAAGGCCCTGAATGCCTAGCTTTAAAACAAGTTATAATAAATGCATAAGCACAGTCCTATGGGAACATGTCAGTGTTATACTTTAATTTTAGAACAGTATTTTTTAATGGGCCTTTTTTTTTTTTAACTTTTGTCCATTCTTTTCCTCTACAAGTAGGGTTATTTGTACCTCATGATGGACAGCACTACCCTTTCCACTGAAAGGACAAGGACATCCTATACTTGCAATTGGATATACGATAATAACCACATGAACAGAAGATGGGAGACAGATAATCTATCTTGAGTTTCTGAATACTTCATTAGATGCATTTGTGAAGAATTTCTGGTCTTTGGATCTGCTGCCATTTGTAAACATCCATGAATAGATTTCACTTACTGGAATTTATATGCTTTCTTGGTTTTCAAGTCAGTATTTCAAATAGGATTTATTTTTTTGTTTGCAATGCTAATATAACCCCATGATAGAATTTTCAAAGCTACTGTGACCTGCCCCCTCGACACTGGAAAAAATTTCACCTCCTTATTTTAGAATCATGTACTAAACCCTACCACTGGAATGACCTTATATGTATATATTTTGAAATGTGTAATAAAGAGAATAAACAATTGACACTAATAATTTGAGCAAACACTTACCTCCATTCCCAGCAGTTTCAAGGCTTTGGGCTGTTAAAAAAAATGTTATGCACAAAGTTAGATTTCTTTATAGAGGTAAGAAAAGAATCCTAATGTACATTAAACAGGTAATGGAACAAATCTATTGTACCATACAGCATGTATTCATTTCACTAAATAAAACACCACAGGGGAACTCTTTATAGAAATTCTAAGAGAATTAGGGATTTAGTGATTTTGGTGAATTACAGAAAATTAGGAAACTGGAGAGGCATAATGAGATTGCCCAAGGTAGAGCCTGCAGGTTTATAATCTCTTTTGTGGACCAAGATTTCTTCCATCATCCTAAAACCATCCCGCTAGGCCGACCTCTCCATGACATCAAGCACTTGAGTGAACAATGAGACATTCAGTCAAACTATGAGATGTTTCCCAAACCTCTGAAAGACCTCTATTATCTGGAGACTTGGGATATTATTCAGAAATACTATATGTTGAGATGCTTCATGCTGGCTATCTCTCTTTGCTGCTGTCCAGTAGAGCAAGGGTGAGTGGGACCAGAGGGGCATGTGCTGACGGCAAAAGGCACTCATGGCATGGAAAGTGTAAGCACACACAGTAGCACCACTGGTGATGCTGGGGATGTGCAAAACAGGCACAGACCAAGACGGAAGAGAAGGCAACTCAGCAAATTATAGAACAAGACGGAACTCATATAGATAAAAAGCTTTGGGGGGGGTCCTCAATAATTTTTTATAAATAGATCCCAAGAGCAAAAACCTTGAAAAGTGATGTGGTAGATAATAAGATTATTTGAATATAATTACTATTCTCTGATCATTAAGGTTCACTTTTTTTTTTTTTTTTTTTTTTTTTTT
>NW_021703782.1:64946412-65071573 GCF_005190385.1 Monodon monoceros
TGCGGTACGCGGGCCTCTCTCTGTTGTGGCCTCTCCCGTTGCAGAGCACAGGCTCCGGACGCACAGCCTCAGCGGGCATGGCTCACGGGCCCAGCCGCTCCGCGGCATGTGGGATCTTCCCGGACCGGGGCACGAACCTGTGTCCCCTGCATCGGCAGGCAGACTCTCAACCACTGCACCACCAGGGAAGCCCAAGTTTCACTTTTTTTAAATGAGAAAAATTACTTTTTTAATATACAAAATGACTTATTTAGAAGTTGAGCATGTCATCTCAATTCATAGCATGTAGAAAAGCTAAAAAAGGTTCACTTTCAATGCCAGTTTCTGGTTTGAATTGGATCTAGTGAGGAAAAGAAAGAAGCGTAACACCCAGTATATTCCTTTTTTTCTTTTTTCTTTTTTAAACAGATTTGATGGCAGAGGGAAGAAGAGGCAGGGCAATTGCCTTGTCATCTGATCTCCCCCTTGGAGATGACAAAGCAGCCACACTCCAAATCTACTGCACACTAGTCCTTCCCAGAGTCCAGGAAATGGAATTTGCTGCCAGTCTCACCCTCTTGGGGCCAAAGAGATTGTGGTAGAGCGTCCGGAAGCGCTTTCGCGTGTAGTTGCAGCGATAAGCCCCTCCCATCAGGTACTCGATCACCAGGCCGATGTCTATCAGGCTGATTCTGTAGTCTGGGGGCAGGTTCCCCTATCACGGAAGAATGGAACAAACAGACACATCCAAAAGACAGCATGGTTTACTAGGGATTCTATTCCATGTGTTCTGTAACTATTTTAGAGTAAAATAATAATAATAATTTAAAAAGAAACATATGAATGTATTATTATTCTGGTTAATCAATTCACCTTAAAATAGATCCAACCGAAACCTGGATATTCTCGCTTGGAAAGAAGACATAAGTTAAATAAGAAGATGCAGTAATCGTCGGCAATAACAGAAAATCAAAATATTTATTCAAGTCTTCAGCTGGGGAGAAAAAAACACCAGTGTAGCAGAAAGAAACACAAGGCTAGATATGGCAAATTCTACCACTCCCAGCCACTAGGAACTATGTCCCCCAGATACTCCCCCTGGACCCCCTCGCTACTCTGCCTCTGACCCAGGCCTGTTACTGTCCTCTTGCTGATCATTTATTTCTTCACACTCACTGAATGAAGACTCCTTCCAGAAGACAATTGTGATTACTAGGGACTGCATCAGGTGAAATATGCTGAGAGCTCAAATATCCTTTATACAAAACTTCTATTAAACTTTAAAAAAAATTGACACCTTTTTAATAAAAGGACAGCAAGATGGATGTCATGACGAAGTCCTTTATGAACATCCCCTGTGTTTAAAGAGAAAGAGGGGTGAAACAAGAGAAGTTTTATCAACAGAATATTTATTTTCTCAGAATTAAAGAGGTTTTTCATATTTTCTTTCAGAGAATGGTGCTTCTTAAGGACCTAGAGCTATGGTATAAGTTTAATGTTGTACATATAGATGCAAAAACAAGCGTTTTTATTATTATCTGCTCATTACTGGTTTCTACTTCAAAAGGGAGCTCTATAGGGTCTGAGGAAAATCCTTATTTTGTTAGGTCAAGGAAGAATTAGTTCTGTTTGTGGGAAATTCTGAGCTCACAGTGAGTTCCAAGGGGTACAAATGATCAAGTCTCACTGTCTGGTTTAGTTCCCTGATGCAGAAGTGTGCTCTATACCATGAATGGCAGGGGTACCACACCGTGTTGGAAGCCTGGCACACTGCATTCTTAGATACATTTTGGAGGGGCCTGAGGGCTTTGTCCACTTTGGGGTTTGTCTTTAATGGAGGATCCATCCAGGATGCTGTGTGAGATTCCTGCCACTTCACAGAAGTGGCTCATAATAGTGGTGGTTTTCCAACTTTGTGGCATCTGAACCATCTGAGGAACCTGGTGACAATGCAAAGGTCTGGACCCTATCCTGCTTCGAGTATGAGACTCTACGCACTTTATGAGCTGTCCAGGTGATTCTGAGGTCTACTAAGTAAAGTTCAGGTGGGATTACACAGCAGAATTGGGAAATTCATAGTATATGAAGATATCATTATCTCTAGGAAATTAGCTTATGTAGTTTTATTAACTGAAGGTAGGTTTTCAGTTATCCTTATCAGCTTTCCTATGGTCAACAGCAATCACTTGAAAGGGATTCAGGATTACAGGTGGCCCACTGTATCCTGCCATCAAACCTATAACTTCATATTTTTAATTGTTTTATTTATCTTTGTATTCCCAATGCCTGGTGTATGGTAGGCATTCAATTTTTTTTTTTTTGGTCAAAAATGTGAATAAGTAAAACACTGAAATTAATCAATGTATTTGGGATCAAGCCTCAGTTTGGGGTTCTTCAGTATCATGTTCTCAGTAACAACTAACTAGTTACAGTTTATGAGTCACTCCTGGGTGGGAAAGCCCCAGCTATCCTCTGGTTATCAAGAAAGACCAATTGTCTGACTTCTTTAAAAGGGAACTTAGAGAAAGATTTATTTTAAGGTAGTAACTTTTTATGTATTGTCCTTTCCATAAACATTAAACTGAATCTAAAAATATTACCTGTGCAACACTTTTTCTCCATTATTTTGGGCAGGTTAACAAGACTGCACTTTCTGTATTGTCTGGCTCTTACTGGACGGTTAGGCGAGGCTATTACTTCAAGAGTAGAAGAGCCCCAGAGCTTCTCTGGGCACATCTGGGTCAGCCTCATCTCCTGTGCATTTGGCTCCTACACGGATGACCTCCAGAGGAGGCTCACCCCATCTGTGCTATTTTCCTTGGCACTGTGAAGCTGGCAGGGGAAAGAGCACTGGCTGCGAGTCAGTTGCTCTGGACTCTGTCCATCCTTCACAAATCATCTACTTTCCCTCAAGGCCTCAGTTTTCTTCCCAGTAAAAGGGGCTGAACTCCATGCCCTTTATGGTTTGTAATGCTCAAGTACCAGGTTTCAGAAAAATCCCCAAAAGGTTTATTGTGATGCTACTGAACAACAATCATAGTGGGTCTATGAATTTGTGCCTTAGTCTTGTAACAATTTTCCGAATTTAAAACGTGGGTAATAGTGAGCCTAACACCTGTATATTTCCTTTTGAGAAACCTATGTGTGAACATCAGTTTGAATTCTAATAACAAGAACCAATATTGCCTGAAGACCAATACTGAATGGCAATATTTATGCGAGGTCTCTGTAAGCGTGGGTTGTCAGGAAAGTGATAATAGTAAAATTCAAAATAAACAAAAATTTTAGAGGGGCAACACTTTTTACAAATGTTCTGCAAACATTGGCAACACTGTTTTGCAAAATTTTATGCAAATTCATAAAGGGCTGATAGGCTTACATACTACCAAAGAAGGTGCTAGAATCTTCTTTTCCTAGAAATTTCTTATATAAAGCTTGATTATTTTGGAGTGATTTTTGTATGATCTGGTCTGAAGTAGGAGAAAAGATTCTGTGAGCTTTGAGTGATGGCCTGAAAGGAACTGGCCTGATTTCTGTTTGACTACAAGGGGGCGATGGTCACCTAATACAAGGCAATGAGGGTTCTCTCTCTGTACTTCAATTCATGCTCTGAAAACAGGCAATGTGGACATAGTTACTTCTAAGGTCCTGTCTGTTTCTAAAGGTCCAGTTGTTTGATCACTACCTGGAAGGCTGCTCTTATTTCTATGCTGCCAGGTCACTGGGCAAAGACCCCTGTCCAGAGCTTCCAGAGTTGATGCAGTTTCTAATAATCTGCTGGAATTTGGTTAGTAGAGATGGAGGCTTAGAGAAAAGGGAGGGTAAAGGGTTAGACAGGGATGGGCTTGTGCTCATAACATCCACCTCCTTTAAAAAAAAGTAGAGAAAAATGCCTCCTCATATTCCACAGGTAATGTCCAAAAGCCTCTGGAGGAGTCTTCCTTTGCTTGTCTCCTTTTCAAATAGGAAGTCAATATACTGCAGTAATATTCATTCTGCCTGTTGTTTCTGTTATTCCCTGCTCCCCGTTTTTGGTAATTACTTTGGTAACTGGTAAAGTCTGAACACTTATTTCCCATTTCATGCCTTAACAACACATAGCAAGCCACAGGATTCAAATAATTTGATCCACAGAGTAAAATAGAGAGGCTTGGATCCATGGGTAAGTAAATTTTACAACTTGAAAACATTGTCTCCTTTTTTTTCATGCCATGAGATACTACTCTGAGGCTAAATTTTAATCCATGCCATGCCTAAGGATGTCTTTTAATTAAAAGAATAACTTAAATTCACTTATTAGATTTGCTCTTCTAAATGCACTCTGTTTTTCAGATGTCAGCTCATGATATCACTATCAGATTTCAGCTGTTTAGGAAACTTTTTTTTTCTTTGAAACTCGTAACAAGCCTTCAAAGAATACTGTTTCCTTCTGATGTATGCAAGGTATAAAATGATAGCTGGTTGTAAGATTTACCAAGGGAGAGTGGGGAAAAGACCAACCTGGTGAAAATTCATGGGAAAAGAGGACATTCCCTCAGTGTTTGGCATGGCAGTAGACTGGGCAACCAATCTTTTAAAAATTAAGAATTTTGAAAATTTGCATGAATTCAGCAGATGGAGTTATGAAAATGTCCTTTTTTTCCCCAAAGTGTGTCCGAAATGCTTTTTCTTTAAAATTCGGCAAAGCTCTGGGTCTTGATTCCCATATAACTGAATTTTAAGTTATCATAATTTCACCACTACTCTTAATAATACTCAAATATCACCCTTCTTTGGTAGGGAGGGATAATTGAGGCAATCTGAAGTATTAGTACATTTAAGAAAGAAAAACTACTACTTTAAAACATACAGAGGCACAAATTGAGCAGACAGTTAGCTACTAAAATGGCAAGTTAGATTTCATGGAAAGCGGACAGACTCAGGCCACTCTGGTTTAATATGAGAGCATTGGTACATCCAATGGATTTATGCACAAGAAAGGTTCAGGGAACTGGGTTGGCTGATATTTTAAATTTCTGATTGATACTAACTCTACCTCATTGCTCCTAGATTGCTCCCTTGATATAAATAATTTAAGGTTTTGAAACTAGCTTGGGAGTAATTCTCCACGTTCAGTTCTGTTGGTTTCAAAGGATAGTTGGACTTGGAGATATGCTGATTAACTTAATGATGGTCTGATAGTTCCTAAATGCATTCTCTGGGTTCATTAGTTATTTACATTTTATTTTACAGACATATTATCAAACACTACGTTTAAGGTCCCGAACTGTGTTTCTAATTTTTGAACAGCATTCGTTTCATACTAGGGCTTATCACTTACTGATTAATTTTTGTCATAGATTAAATCAATTAACATGTACATAAAGTCCTATAACCATAAAGCACAAAGCACATGCTAATTATTATGTTCCTTAATTTTGAAAACTGTTTAAACTGCCCAAGATTTTCTTAGCATTTTAAACCTAGTTTTTGTAGATTTTGCATATCTTATTGGCATAAACTGTGAGGAAGATGTTTACCAATATTAATTTCTCTCTCATTCACTTCTTAGAAAAAACACAAACAAAAAAACCTCATTTTTAGCTACTTTCATCCATAAAACATAGACACTTACAGCTCCTTTGGCTACCATTGTTATTCTTTCTTGCTCTCCAGTAGTCAGACACTCGCCTTTATCATAGAAATAAACGGAGTCTGCATTTCCTGCCCCTATTTCTTCCCAAGGGACGAAACTAAACATAGGCTTTTGTTTCTCCCAACCATATTAGCAGTCTCTTTTCTCAAGAAAAAGGATAAATTTTTTCTAAGCCATTTCAGTACTATCCTGAATGATTTGTTATTTTTTTCCCGCTACTAAATTAGTAAGTAGATGAATCCTCGTATAACTATATTCTTGCTCTGGTATTTGGATCACACTTGAAAGAAAAATAAAACTGCTCCTAACTGATAGTCCTCCCAAATTCTTACCATCCTGTCCTGTCTTGTTAGTCTATATTATTTTTGAGGTATACCTTTAGCCAAGAAGTTAAAGAAAACCCTACCTTAAAAATACTCTACATGCCTTCCACTAAATGTAAGCAAATGTAAGAGGCAGCTAATGGAACTTCAGAAAAAAGAAAATGATATGCAAAGCAAAGTCCTACGAGGAAGAGAACCTATTAGGAGAGATTTCAATCATTTATATTCATTAAAATCTAACTGCAAAAATCTCTTTGAAAATCAGGCAAGACATTGAGAAGCTTGGTGATGGAGGTAGATGAGTGACTTTATATGAAGGCTTGGCCTGCCCAGTGGCTGGGACTAAGGGACAAAGGCACACAGCTGTCTCTTCAGAAAGCCTCATAATTCCTTCAGTGACACAGACTAGATTAAGGTGAGGGGGATATTTTACTTATTATTTTAGAAAAACTCAAAACATTTTGAGTTTTGAACATGAGCAACAAGTACCTTGGCAAAGAATACATGCTTGGTGTGTACATCTAATCTTCTGAGATACTTCTGTTTAGTTTCCAGGAAATTTTATGCCAAGATAAATTAAACAAAATAGGAAGGCTTGAGGAAAAGAGAAGTGGGTTTGTTGAGGGCAGGTATGTTTGTGGCTTGAAATGAGGCAGACCATGGAAAGGTGTGATCTTGGTAAAATATACAGATGGCATAGCATCTATTTCCCTTGCTTTGAAAGAACTACAGGCTTCACTCACTCACACGGATGAGAAATTTTTCAGTAAGGTTGTGCAGAGATGGGAGTAAAGTTCCCAAGGGCCTACAGAAGGAGGTTTTTTAGTACTCTTTACTCATTATCAGCAAAGGTCCAGCTGGTTAATAGGTACATTATAATCAGCCCCAGGGCCTTTCGAAGGAAAAATTAGTAAGTGGCTACAGGACACCTAAAGGGTAGTTCTATCCTATGACTTCCTATGAGATGAAGGAATGGCACTCTACTTTTTACCTCACTTTGTAGCTTTCTCCGAGTATGTCCTATGGAATTTGGCAAAGAATTGCTACCAACTGGTAGGTGGATATACCTGTGTATGTGTGTGCGTGTGTACATGTGTATGTGGTAGGGGAAGCGTCACCATTTACTTTATCCTTTGGTGTTAAAACATCACTTTCTGGGAACGCTGCCAAGCGTTCAGAACTGAAGCTACCTCGGAAAGAGATTTTATGGGGCAGAACAAGCACTTGGTTAAGATGAGATGTAACCTCCCTTTGCCTCATTTTTCTCATCTATAAATGGGAATAACACTATATAGTAAAAAAAGAAATAAAATAACAACTCTACTTCATATATTTGTTGTGAAGATGAAATGAGCTAAGACACATAGAAGGATTAGTGTCACATACCTAGTCATCACTAAACCCTAGGTACCATTACTTATGATTATGATTATTCAAGGATTTGAGTTCTAATTCTAGCTCCTTACCAACCACTCAGTACAGTTCTCACCTCCTTGTGTTTCAACCTCCTCATTTTTAAATTGGGCATAAATCTACTAGATCCAAACCAACTGGCTTTTTCCCCCATCAAATTTGATGATGAATGTGAAAAAATATATTGGAGAAAATAAAGTGTTAGCAGGATGGAATGTATATACATGTTGTAGTCTCTGTTTCTCTGAGACTTTTTGAGCTACGCTTACTATATGCTCTGTGTCATGCTAGATGTGGCGGTGATACACTGTATCAGGAGCTAGTAAATAAATATACCTTTCATGGTCAGTTGGATAGCATGGAAACGAGTTCCCCAAATAGTGAGGAGCACATGAGAAAATACAGGTAATGGCATAAATCCACAAGGCACGGGGGGAAAGCCTAGGGTTCCACTACCCGAAAGCATTATGTCCAATGAAAGCATCTAAAACCATGGAGACTGGCGATAAAACTGCAGCTGCATCATAAGCAGAGATGTCAAAGTTAAAAGACATACACGCACACTGTGTCCTGAAATGAGGGGGTCTGGCAGGGACAGGAATACTCTGGCAGCTCATGCAAAACAGGCACTTTCTAGTCACAGGAAGCAGTCAAGACAGGGCCTCCGACCTGCAGTCGCGAGGGTTCTTACCTTTTTGACATCCCTGACCAAGTGGTACAATGTGTTTGAGGGCCCATGTCTCTGAAAACAATAAAGAAGAATCAAATGGTTTTGCTAGTCAGGGGCTCTCATTGGCAAGGCAACAAGGATCTGGAAGGAAGGGTTCTGGCTGGCGGAGGGGAAGTTCATTAAGATGAACCTTGTTCTAGTTGCTCAGTTGTATCTGTCTTTTCTAAACAAACACAGTGGCAGGGTTTTGGATTGTGGCTCCTCAAGAAAAAGCATTTGAGGTTCTAGATTCAAACTTTGCAAAGGAGGCCATCAACTCTGTTGACAGCTGGGCCAAAACATCATTCAAGAGGCTAGCTGTGCAGCAGGGGGAGACAAAAGGGCCAGTTTACTGCATTAGAACTACAATTTGGCACAGTGCCAATCACAACTTGTTTATTACCCATAATGAATGAGAAACTGGCTAAAGCAGGGCTTGGCAGAATTTTTCTGTAAATAGCTAGATGGTTAGTATCTTAGACTTTGTGGGCCATACAGTCTTCATCGCAACTGTTCAACTCTGCCATTGTGCAAAAGATCCTTACCGTTGCTTAAGGTAAGAATAAAGTGAAGTGGTTTGCCATTCTCTTGTCTTTCAGGAACAGGAATATCAGATGAAACACAGGATGCCTAGTTAAATCTGAATTCCAGACAGCCAATGAATAACTTCTTTTTTTGTTTTAATTTTCATTCATTTTATTAATTCTTAATGTTGAACATTTATTTGTCATATTGATGGCTTTTTTTTTTTTTTAATCTGTTTTTAGTTTTGGCTGTGTTGGGTCTTTGTTGCTGTGTGCAGGCTTTCTCCAGTTGCAGCGAGTGGTGGCTACTCTTAGTTGCGGTGCATGGGCTTCTCAATGTCGTGGCTTCTTTTGCTGCAGAGCATGGGCTCTAGGCACACTGGCTTCAGTACTTGTGGCACGCGGGCTCTAGCGCGCAGGCTCAGTAGTTGTGGTGCACGGGCTTAGTTGCTCTGCAGCACATGGGATCTTCCTGGGCCAGGGATCGAACCCCTGTCCCCTGCATTGGAAGGCGGATTCTTAACCACTGCGCCACCAGGGAAGCCCTGATGGTCTATTTTGTATTTCTTTTTAGTATTCATGTATTTTTTATGTATCAAATTAAAAGTTTTAAATGTAACTATATCTCTTAATCTTTTGATTTACAGCTTCTTTCGCTTTTATGTTTCCTCATCTTTTTTAAATTGAGGTATAATTGACATATATTAGTTCCAGGTGTACAACATAGTGATTCAATATTTGTGTATATGGCAAAATGATCATTACAATAAGTCTATTTAATATCTGTCACCATACATAGTTCTTAGATCTTTTTCTTGTGATAAGGACCTTAAAGATCTACTCTCTCAGCAACTTTCAAATATGCAATACAATATTATTAACTATAGTCACTGTGCTGTATATTACATCCTCATGACATTTATTTTATAAATAAATTTGGAATTTTGTACATTTTGACCAATAACAATGAATAATTTTGAGTATAAGTATGTCTTGTGCAATATGTGAGACATACTAAAAATTATTTGTTCTTTATCTGAAATTCAAACCTAACTGGGAATTCTGTATTTTTGTTTGCTAAATCTGGTGACTGTATTGGAAGATCTTGAACAGTGATGGCAAATCCTTAAGCACTGTTGGAACACATTCAAGTATTCAAGACAATCCCTGTGTACCGCCTCAACTACTGGCCCCTTCAGGCGGACATACTCATCAGAACTCTTTTTCCACTAGGGATGCAGTATTGTGTAGGGACTAAACACGCAAACTCTGGAGTCAGAATGCCTGGCTCCAAACCTGACCCTGCTGCTTACCAGCTGTGACCATGGGCAAGCTGCTTAACTGTGGCTCAGTCTTACTATCTATAAAATGAGGATAATACTACCACTTATGTGGTAGGGCTGTTGTGAGGATTAAATGATGAAATGTTTATAAAACTATTAAAATAGTGCTTAGAAAATGTTAGCTATTCTTATCACTGAGGCCATTCACTGTTCCATAATCCTTTTCAACAGAGTACTCTAGGGAATGCTGATTAGACTTGACTGGAGTGATGAAATCTATTGGCCTTTCTTGATCTATAACTTTCCTACTTACTTCTTTCCAGTCATTGGAATAAATCACTCTACTCCCTTGATTCTCTAATTTATATGAAGGTCATTCAACTCTGTGTTTTCATTTATTTATTTTACTGAAAACCCCATTATTATTTTTTCCCCAGTTTTATTGAGATAAAATTGACATGTAACATTGTGTAAGTTTAAGGTGTACAATGTGATGATTTGATGCTCGTATATATTGTGAAATGTCTACCACAATAAGGTTAGTTAACGTATCCTTCACCTCACTTAATAATCATTTTGCTGTTGTTATGGTGAGAACATTAAAGCTCTGATCTCATAGTAACTTGCAAGTATACAATATAGTACTGTTAACTACAGTCACAATGCTGTATATTAGATCCCTGAAACATATTCATCTTATAACTGAAAGTTTGTATCCTTTGTCCAACATCTCCCCATTTCCCCTGCCCCTCGGCCCCCATTTTTTTGAGGAACCTCCATATTGTTTCCTATATTTTGTTCCCTTGTCTAATATTAGTTAACTGTATATGCATGAGTTTATTGCTGGGCTCTTGATTCTGTTCCATTGGTCTATGTGTCTGTTTTTATGCTGATACCGTACTATTTCGATTACTGTATCTTTGTGATATAGTTTGAAACCAAGAAGTGTGATGTCTCCACCTTTGTTCTTCTTTCTCATGATTTCTTTGGCTATTCAGGGTCTTTGGTGTTTCAATGCAAATTTTAGGAATTTTTTTTCTATTTCTGTGAAAAATGCCACCAGAATTGCATTGAATCTATAGATGGTTTTGGGTAGCATGAACATTTTAACAATATTAACACTTCCAGTTCATGAACATGAGATATCTTTCCATTTATTTGTGCCTTCTTCAATTTCTTTTATCAATGTCATAGTTTTTGCTATATAGATCTTTCACTTCTTTGGTTAAGTTTATTCCTAAGTATTTTATTGTTTTTGGTGCTGTTGTAAATGGAACTGTTTTATTTCTTTTTCAGATAGTTCATTGTTAGCATACATAAATGCAATTTATTTTTGTATGTTGCTTCTGTATACTGAAACTTACTGAATTTATTAGTTCTAATAGATTTTTTGGTGGAGTCTTTAGGATTTTCTGTATACAAGATGCTGTTATCAGCAAACAGAGACAATTTTCTTTCTTCCTTTTCAATTTGGATAAAAAATTTTTATTGCTTTTTCTCCTTTTATTTTGGTCGAATTTCTCTGGCTACGACTTCCAGTACCATGTTGAATAGGAGTGGTAAGAGTGGGCACAATTTTCTTGTTCCTGATCTCAGAAGGAAAGCTTTCAATCTGTCACCATCGAGTATGATGTTAGCTATGGGTTTGTCATACATGGCCTTTATTACATTGAGGTGTGTTACTTTTATACTCAATTTGTTGAGAGTTTTTACCATGAAAGGATGTTGAATTTTGTCAAATATATTTTCTGCATCCACTGAGATGATCATGATTTTTGTCTTTCATTCTATTAATGTGATATAACACATTTATTAATTTGTATATGTTGAACCATCCTTGCATCTAGGAAGACTCCCACTTGATCATGGTATACCATCTTTTTAATGTGCTTCAATTTGGTTTGCTAGTATTTTGTTGAGAATTTTTGCATCTATATTCATCAGGAATATTGACCTGTAGTTTTCTTTTCTTGCAGTGTCCTTATCTGGTTTTGCTATTATGGTAATTCTGGCCTCCTAAAATAAGTTTGGGAACATTCTCTCCTCTTCAATTTTTTTTGAAGAATTGGAAAAGAATTGGAGTTAATTCTTTAAATGTTTGGTAGAATTCACCTGTGAAGCCATCTGGTCCTGGGCTTTTCTTTGTTGGGAGGTATTTGATTCCTGATTCAATCTCCTTACCTGCTATTGGTCCACATGCAGCCTTTGCTGATGGAGTGTACTCATGTAGCTGCAGGGTCTTGCAGTTCTAGGGTCTTGCATTTCCACAGCCGTGGTGGCGTGTGTCAGGCCAGCAGTGTACAGGTGCACAGCCAGAGGTGCTAGCTTTCAGAGTGTGCACAGCAGTGGAGGTCAGCCATGGGGGTCTAGGCTGGGTTCTTGCAATTGTGTAGCCACAGAGGCCTGGGCTGGCTGCTGGTGTGGACCCCAGGCGCCAGCAGGGGTGAGGGGAGAGGGAGTGGTGAGGGGCTTGGGTGGCTGGTGTCTATGAACGCAAGTATCTGTAGAGCAAAAGCCAGTGAAATCTGCAGGGCTCTGTGGCAGCTGTGCTGGCTATTGGTTTCTTCACTGGTGAAAAATGCCGGGGTCCTCTGCAGAGCAGGTCCCTGGGAACCGTGGTTACTCAGCCTTCAGCCTGGCTCATACTGTGTTGCTAGCTATCACAGTATGTCTCAGGTTTGCAGGTCTCTGGGCGGGGTGAAACCGAAGTGTGTCCTTTGTACAGTGCCCTGAAAGGCTCACTGGCTCTCTCTTTTCCAGTGAGGGGAACTATTTCTAGCTGAGGAGCTTCCTCTTGGCACAGAGCTGTGCTGGCCTCAGGAGACAGGGTGATACAGACACAATGAAGCTGTTCTTCCTCTCGTTTTTGTGTGGTTATTTTCAGATATTTTTTGTTCCACTGTTTTGCTGAAGTTTCTTAATTGAACTCCTGAGCTCTCCTAGAGCTGTCTTTGTCTGTGGATAGCTGTCTAATTGTTGATCTTTGTCGGGGGGCGGGGGATAGAGGCTGGGTCTACCACTCTGCCATTCTGGCCTATTATTACTGAAAGTCTTAGTATGCGGAACTGAGAAAAATCTGCAGAGAAAACAGAAACGTGGGGTCATTCCGCTAACTTGTTTTCTACTTCCAGCAGTGGGAATGTTACAGAGCCAGGGTGGCACCAGCTAATACCTATCACTGGCTGGGGACAGGCCAACAAGCTCCATCTCATTAGTGCTGTGGGTGGTGGGACAAAGAGGCACTGTGACAAATGAGGGGAAAACAGTTTCTGAGAAAGAAGCTTTGGTTCAGTACTGGCTTCTTTCTTTACTTAGAAATTTTGTTATCTTGAATAAGCCAATTCTCTTCTTGGCCTCAGTTTCCTCATCTCTAAAATGGGGGAAAACAATATCTACTCTTTAAACTTCATTGTATTTTAGTGAGTATCAGCTCAGAGCTGATGTACTTAACTCACTGGATACTCTCAACAACTTCATAAAGAGTAGGTTTTCTTTTGATTACTTCTTGGTATCCCTAGTGAATGAATTAACAAATCATTATAAAACAAAACAAAAAAAATCTTTCTGGGTAAGTCCAAACAAGAGGTTTTTACATTTTATCCTATTATAGTGGAATGAATGAACTTTATAGCTCTGAGGATAACAAGATGGTGCAGGATAGTTAATCAGCCTCCTTTGATGCTTGGAGTTAAATCAATCCTCCTCTGCTGATTGCCTCAAATATCCTCTGGGCTTACAGAATAAAGTGTGTTCTAATTTCCAGAGCCGTATGCTTTTGTGTAAGAACCTGAGAACATTACCCTTTTGGTGATCACGTAACTTTCTGCTTCTTAGATGCTGACAACTGAGCAGTTAAAACAAGTGGATTCTTGGTGACTTGGTGTTTGTTGTCTATACAGGTCTAAGGGAGCATTTGTGGAAAATGATCCATGCATTTGGAGGGGAGGGCAGGGACTCACAGACATGTGGGGGGCAGGAGAAGGTAAAACAAACACACACAAAAAGTAGAGAAAATAAAATGTGCCTTAGCTTGGTCCTACCGTATTGTACAATTCCTCTAGTCTGGAGATGGTGAGAAAACGGTGCATGCTTACTCCATTCTCTATGAGTAATTTCACAAAATCCACTCTGTCCAGAACTAGGGCATCCAACATGGCTTGCTCCAGAGACCCCACCTGCAAATCAAGTCAGAGTTAGTCTGACCCAGGGTCTAAGGAGGTAGTTCTCTGGCATTCTCCTGAATAGTTTAGAAATGGATGCCTCTGACATCTGGTAAACCTTCAGCACCCCCAAGAACATGCTAGCAAGAGTTTCCCAAACCCACTTCTGGGACAGTCACACTCTCTCCTATGTTCTGGGGCTTGTCTTTGCAAACAGAACACAAGGATCTCTAGTTCCAAAAGCTACTTCTTCCTTGAATCTCTTTTTTTGTTCTAGATTCTGAGAAGGTGCAAGGGTTTACAAGGCTTTCCCTCTTCCAACTCTCTGACCAAACTTCTACAAAACCAGTGAAGTGCCAAAGTGAGTACTTTACTGTCTTCACTGTCATCTTCCTTAGGCTCTAAATTGGACTCCTGGCTGACCTGAGAGGAGGGATCCTAGTAAACAGACCAGAAAGAAGGCTGCTCTTTTTTTTTTTTTAGTTAAGTGATACTACCTTGTCTCCACCTCGCCCATTTCTACACAGAGGCCCAGTAACTATTTAGGTCATTTGGTCTGTTTACTAGGGTTTTATTTAACTTCTTTCACAAAAATTTCCCAGTGTCCAGATTCCTTGACAAATCTTTCCACACTAGCAATTCATTTGCACTAAATGAAGCCAGGGTTTCAGTCCTAGGCAGAAGCTCTCTGGGGCAGAGGAAGGGTTAAAAAAGACCTGTACATGAAGGTGTTGTCCTGCAGTGATTCCAGGCACAGAAATCAAATCCCAGACTGCTGGCTGCCTCCTGGGCATACAAGCACACACCACCCAATGGCCAATTTTCCAAGTTTTTATTTTTGGTAGAGCCAGTTGACGGAAACAAACCAAGAACAGTTATATAAAGCTTTCGTTGACTCTGTATTGTTCTTGGGTTCAGGGAGGACCTGTGCTCAGCCTCCAGGACCAGATGGCTCCGGCACGTGGAAGCCTGCTAATTCTGTATCCTAAGGTGCGACCCAGCCCCACACCAGCATGGGGTGCCACCACATGGCAGCAGAAACCTCCGGGACAACCAGAAACAAACTGCTAATTCTGCTCCTTACTTAGTTTTAATTAACACAATTTTGTCTTATATATATATTTTCAGGCATATAAAAGAAATGGCATTAGTTGCAGCTAAACATAGGTATCAAAGGCCACTCAGAGAGATGGAAATGTTTGGAACATTTGGAGCTGTGCTTTGTCATATCTTCCACCAGATGACAGTGTTTTCCTAAATATAAGAAAGGGAGCTGAGAATGAGGACAGCTACAAAGGAACGTTTCCACCCTAAAGAAAAAGCAGCGGTTTCCTGAGCCGCTCTCAGAGGTTCCTTAAACAAATACCCTTGCCCAAGCAAGTGGGCTTTTCAGGGGTGACAACATATACTCTACCGGCCACTGTTGCCCATAAATAAAGATCTGGCTGCGGGCGATGTCGACTCTGTTCCAGGCTAAAGCTAAGCTCAGTTGGTCTGGGGCCGAGGCATTGGCTCCTGTGTGTAGATAAGTAGGAGAGAAGAATGAGAGAGAGAGAAAACAGCACTCAGTTATTATACCAAGAAGACCCACTCCATCGTTCTCCCATCCACCCCCTCTTCCTGGAGAGCAGACTTGGCTGTACAGCAGGGGTTCTTATACTTGGCCCTACTGCCATTTTGAGCAGGATAGTTATCATGTCCTATATATTGTAGAATATTTAGCAGCATCTCAGGACCCAGCAGATGCCAACAGCACCTCTCCCACCAAGCCATGACAACCAAAAATATCTCCAGACATTGCCAAACGTCCCCAGAAGTGAAGGGAGACAATATGAACCCAACTGCTGCTCTACAGCTTTGCTAGTCAAGGCGTGGTTCACAGGGCAGCAGCTGCAGCATCACCTGGGCACTTATTAGAAAGGCAGAATCCCAGGCCCCACCCCAGACCTACTAAATCAGAATCTGTATTTCAACAAGATCCCAGGTGATTCCTATACATGTTGAAGTTTGAGAAGCCTGCTCTATAACACATTTTGTTTCTGCTGGCCAATCACTGGTTTCAAGGCATCATTTGAATTATATATTGCATGGTGATGGTGCCCTTGTCAAGAAAGTGAGCCAGCTTTAACACTCTATTGAAAAAGAGTTAAGAAGATCTTTTAAGACAAAGGCAAACAAGTGGCTGAGGTTTACTTTGATTTGTGAGTAGAAACCACTGAACAATTTTTCAGTTTCCCATTATTCTCCAGACTCTGTCACTAGATCTGCACTGTCTACATGTGGCTATTTAAATCTAAACTAATTAAAATTAAATTAAAACTTTAATTCCTCACTCATAGTAGCCACATTTCAAGTGCTCAATAGTCGCATGTGGCTGGTGGCCTTTGAATTGGACAGTGCAAGTAAAGAACAGTTCCATCATCACAGAGATGGTTTACTGGGACAGAGCTGGTCTAAATCAATGTATCCTGTCCATAAATGCAACCTGCCAAGCAGCGGGATGTGAGATTGAGAATGAAGAGAAAAATGGGCTACAGTCAGAGGATCTGAGTCTGCCATTTCACTGCTGTGTGGCACTGGACCTCTCTAAGCCACTGTTTTATCATCTATAAAATGGGGACAATAAAAGTTATCCTGTTGGGCTTCCCTGGTGGCGCAATGGTTGAGAGTCCACCTGCTGATGCAAGGGACGCGGGTTCGTGCCCCGGTCCGGGAAGATCCCACATGCCGCGGAGCGGCTGGGACCGTGAGCCACGGCCGCTGAGCCTGCGCGTCTGGAGCCTGTGCTCTGCAACAGGAGAGGCCACAACAGAGAGAGGCCCGCGTACCGCAAAAAAAAAAAATAATAATAATAAAGTTATCCTGTTTACCCAGCTGAGATGTGAGACTGAAATGGGATTATATAAATGAACTCACACGTGAACAGGGTTATTTCAATTTATCAATATCCTTGGTGCACTGAGCAAGACACATCCCTAAATATTTGCCAGACTTCATGCTGCTGGATGTCCCACCTCCAGGGGAGCAGGATAAAGAGATGACACTCTTTCCTGCATCAGATGTTTTCGAATGGCAAAGTATTAGGCACATCCACATGTTATCATATGTAATGTCCCAAATAATCCTGGGAATTTGGTCTTACTGTCTCCATTTGACAGATGATACTGAGGTCCAGAGAGGTTAAAGATCAAACAGCTACTAACAGAGGGTAAACAGAATAAGCATTCATTATGCCAGAGGTGAGATTCAGACTCAGTGAGTTTTCCCTTCATTTTGTCCCTGCTGATTCTGATGTTTGTGAAGGAAGGAGGGATGGAAAATGCTGATGCTGCCCATTCCTCTGGGTTCTTCATCAGTGGAAGCCCAAAGCAAGGAGCTGGGGATATGGCTGCTGTATCAGTGATTCCCAATCTCTGCTGTACATTAGAATCACCTGGGAAGGTTTTAAAATATGCCTGTGCCCTGGTTGCACCTCAAACCAATGGTATCAAGGTGCCTTGGGTGGCGAGCCAGGCGCAGATAGATTTTAAGATCTCCAGGTGTTTCCAATGTGCAGCAGAGTTTGGGGACCACTGTGCCACATGTTTCTTTCCTCTGCTTACCCTAACCTCTTCTCTCTGGGCTTTGAGATAATGATGTGAAGAATTAGGTAAGTGAAGTGTTCTCTAGATGACCCCTTCTCAAATTTGAGCATGCATAAGAATAATCTGGAGAGCTTTTTAAAACACAGATTCTTGGGCCCCACCTCCAAAGATTCTGATTAAGTACGTCTGGGGTGGGACCTGAGTCTCTGTATTTCTAACAAGCTCCCAGGCGATGCTGAGGCTGATGATCTAGGGCCACCCTTTGAATAACAAGGCCCTAGAGAGCTGCAGTGCTATGTTCCCTTCATAGGTCAAAGGGTCAAAGAGCATTTCTATTCTGGTGTCCAGATATTGATGGGTTCAGTATAAATCACATACTTGTAGTAAATTAATTAGGAATTAAATTAATTGGAATGATAAATATTAATTCAGTTTACATAGGGATTTTTCCATTAAGAAAAGTATTTCTTGTCTCCTCAGGTAACAGCAGGGACTGCAAGCTCATACCAGGGTAACTGACATGCATAAGTGATAAACAGGAATGTGTCAGAACGTACTGTCAACATTTTGAAGGAGAATGAAAAGTGAAGGCTCAATGGAGTTGCATTTGGAAAGGTAGCACTTTATGCTAACTTCCAGCTAAGGAAGCTTAGCTGCCCTATTGGTCCTTGCTGACCTGCTGTAATGGTTTAATCATTCCCTTGCCATTTGTATGCCACAAATTTGTAGGTCACCCAAGTCAATAGTAGCCACACAAATCTGAACAAGAACACATAGCAGAAAGCAGTCACTGAGGTCAACGTGAGCTGCCTGAATGTAATCAGGTAAGTGTCAAATGAAAGCATGAAACTGATGAGTCTTGACTTTTCAAAAATTGAAAATATATCACTCAAGATTGGTGCTGGGTGACAGTTTGAATCAGTGGTTCTCAGCTAGGGTAGCCAACCACTCTAGTTTGCCTGGTATAGTCACAGTGTTAGCACTGAAATTTCTGAATCCTGGGAGACCCCTCAGTCCTGCACAAACCTGGATGGCTGGTCACCCTATTCTCAACTGTGGTTGAACACTGAAATTTCCTGGAGAGTTTAAAATATACTCATGCCTGGGATGTATCCTCAGAGATTCTGATTTAACTGGTCCTGAGCACTGCAGTTTTAAAAGTTTCTTAACAGCTTTTAAGAACTAGAGGTTCTTAACGTCATTTACACGTTAGAATTGTGAAGACAAGGTTAAGAACCTCGAGTCTAGATATTATATGGTCATTCATTCACTCATTTATTTAGTTATGTATCAATTCAAAGATATTGACCTCATGCCTTCTCATATGGCAGGCACTATGCCAGTATGAAGACCAAGGTGAATAAGACAAAACCCTTTGTCTTTTGAGAGCTTACATTCTAGAGAAGGAGAGAGGTCTGTAATTAAATACACTATTTCATGCAATCATTCATTTATCTGCTCAATAGATATTTACTGAATACCTTCGGTGCCAGGAACTGTTTTAGCACTGAATGTCTGGTGGTGAACAAGATATCTAAGGTCACTCTTTTCACATAACTTACTACTTCTAGTGGAGGAGTGGCACTCAGAAAATAAATGAATAAATGAATTAATAAACAGTGTGTGTAAATGCTATGAAGGAGCAGAACGTTCAGAACGTGTAAGTGCTATGAAGGAGCAGTGTCATTCCCAGGATATATGGGACCTGTGTCTATATAAAAAATTTGAGTCATTCCAAATCAAAGTGGCAGCAACATTCTGGCAACCCATTTCATATGATCCCAGGACAAAAGTATTGTGCCAGTCAGCTGGAGTGATCTGCTGGCCAGGCTGCCCTCCTGAAACCAAGGCTGGACATGGAGCCATTGGATAACCTCATAGCACAAGTCTGGGAGTACTTTGGGGCATCTGGTTGATCCTGTATGGGAAACAGAAGTTTCAAAAATGCCCTGAAGTATTGAAATGGGTCTGGGGTCTATGCAGGTCCTGGTGTCAGCTCAGTCCCTGCCCTCCCCACCGTATGGTACTACAGCCCTAGCTGGTGCGGGATCCCTGGTGGCCATGGAGAAGGCCCTTGAAAGCACAGGTCTAAGGATAGTACTGATAATGATCAGGGTGGTGGAGCTGCTCTGTTAAAATGAGTGAACGGGAGACCCGCCTGAGAGTAACACTTGAACCGAGACCTAAATGATTAGAAAAAGCCATCATGTGAAGAATTGGGGGGAAAACATTCTGGGAAGAGGAAACATCAAGTGCAAAGGTCCTGACATAGAAATGAAAACAAGTAGGTATAAGACATTAAAATATGGTTTTATTATTTCCTCTTTCTGCAGGTAATCTTCCCTGCATAAGTAATAGCCACACCTGGTTTTAAGGGATTAGTTCACTAGACAAATGAGAGGAAGAAAAGTGTTCTAGCAAAGGGAATCATGTATGCAAAGATTGGGGAGTTAAATAACTCAGTGAATTTGGAAAATTCATGGGAAGACATTGAAGATTCAATGCTTGGGGTATAGTGTGAGTTAGAAGCAGAGAGAGATGAAGCTAGAATAGAAAGACATAAATAATGTGGAGGAGTTTTGTTTTATCCTGAAGTCATGGAGAAACCACTGGAGGACTCTGTCTCAGAAACAATGCAGTCAGATTTATGACTTAGGAAAATCACTAGAGCAGTGTGAGGATGGACTGGAAGAGCAGTGGACTGGAGAAGCAGTTAGGAAAGTTTTGCAGCATTCTAGGAAAGGGATAATGAGAACCTGAAGAAGCAGCTTTGATGGAGGGATATTTAGAAAGCAAAATTGATAGGCTTGGGTAAGATTTAAAGTGGGGAGCAAGAGAGAAAGAGAAGTCAAATATGTTCCCCTGTCTCCAGCTTGGGAACCCAACTGAGATTGGCAATGCAAGATAAAACAAGCGTTTGGGGGCAGAAGAATTTCATTCTTTAAGATGTTGAGCTTAAATGCCTGTGGTATGTCCAGGTGGGAATGACCAGAGGCCACTAGATATTGAGGTCTGCGGCAGGGGAGGAGTCAGGCCTGGAGATACAGATTTGGGAAACATTAGCATGAAGGTGACAAGAAGAAGACAGCAGAAGATGGGTAACTGAAAAACCAATACTTAAAAAGTATGAAAGTAAAGCAAATGTTTAGAAAGAAAGCACACACACACACACAAACAGAGAGATAGGAAGAGAACTGGAGACCATGGTGTCCTAAACTATGGAAAGAGAAGTTCTCAAGAAAGAGGGGATGGTCATTAGGGCAAATTGTGCAAAGAGAGCAAGTGAAAAGACTGGTCTTCCTTCTTCACAACTCTTCTCATTACTGAGCACTAGCTTATGCATCTATTAGTTTATTACTTATTTCCTTCACCAGAATGTAAACTGCAAGAGGTCAGGGACTGAGTCTTCTTTATTCACTGTTGTATTCTTAGAGTCCAAAACAGTGCTTGGCACATAATAAGTGTTTAATAACTATTTTTTGAATGAGTAAATGAACCCAAAAGTGTGCACTGGATTTGGCAATTAAGAAGTCCTTGATGAAACCAGTGTGTGTACTGTCAGCAGAGTACGGGAATGGAAGCATGTCTCCTAACTCTTCCCTCAAGGAAATTATGATCTAATAAGAATGGAGGTGGAGTGGAATAAAAGGAGAGATATGACAAGTATACAAATCTCTGAATCAAAGAACAAAGTGGTAAGTTCTGTAAAAGCTATACAAATAAGTCTAGAGCACTTCTTGTCAGTTAAGTCAGAGCAACTTTAAGGAGGAAGTAGAATTTTCTGAGAGATGGGGAAGGATGAGGGAGACCTGAACAAATGGAGTTTGTGGTAGGCTGAGTGATGCCCCCATCTCTCAAAGATGTCAACGTCCTGATCCTGGGAACCAGTGAAGCTGTTACTTTATATGGCAGAAAAATTTTGCTGCTGTAATTAAGATTTTGAAATGGGGAGATTGTCCTGGATTATCTGATGGGCCTTATGCAATGTAATCACAAGAGTCCTTAGAATAGGAACATAGGGGGATCATAGTAGTAGGACATGTGAAAATGAAAGCAACAGGGTGGATTGATGCAAGGTAAGAGCCACAGTCAAGGAATGTAGGCAGCCTCTGGAAGCTGAAAATGGCAAGGACATGATTCTCCTCTGAAGCCTCTAGAAGGAATATAACCCTGCTAACACCTTAATTTTAGACTTCTGGCCTCCAGAGTTACGAGTATATTTTTGTTATTTTAAGCCACTAAGTTTGTGGTAATTTGTTATGGTACCAATTCTCAAACTTTAATGTGCATATGATTTACCTGGGGATCTTGTTTAAATGGTGATTCTGATTCAGTTGGTCTGGGCTGGGCTCCTAATTATGTTTCTCTAGACAGCAAGCATTAATTAGTTTTCTATTGCAATCATGATAAAATTAGTGCATGGGCCCTTTCTCCCTTTCCTTTCCTCCACCATTCAGTTTTAGAATATAAGATTGTATTTTTAGTGTTTTACTCTGTGCTGTCAAATACGCTTATATTTCTTTTACTAATACTAGAATTGTGTCTTAAATTATGTTCCTTAGGCAAAAGGCATAGATATAATAATGGGCAAAAAGCCTACCAACTTTACCTTCACCCTTTTTCCTCCTGTTAATTTTTTTTGTTGTTATGTAAATGGAAAGTAACATTTACATTCTGTTCTGTTACTCAAATTCCCATTTTTATTTTTAATCTTAGTTCTATTAGATTCTAGTATCAATGCTCACAATTAGTGATTTTACCAACCAAGCATCTCTTGGTTGGTAGCTTGAACTCTCCAATAGTTTTTTTTAAGAGGAACTTAAGGGAACAATACTGCCAGGGTTCTAGACCGTTTTAAACTGTTTTGTTTTGCTTCTTCAGTAGTCATTGTAGTTGAATGACATTGATTCAATATAAAATCTATTCCTCTATGGACTCCTGGCATTGAATGTTACTGTAAGAAGGTCTAAGGCCAGCTTGATTTTCACCTCATAAAAGACTTGATTACTTTTCCTGGTGGCCCAAAGTATCTTTTATTTTTCTTTGACGTTCAGTAACTTTACTAGGATTTTAAGTATGGGTGTTGAGGATTCTGAATCCATTTTTTTCCTAGCATAACGCGGCCCTTTCAATATCCAGGTCAAAGTTTTAAAAATTTTGAATAAAAAAATTCTTAAATTATATTTTTAAATTAAGTAATTATATTTCAAAATATTTGTTCTGATCCGTTATTTTGGTTGTCTTCTTTGGAGTCACCAAGTATGTTTATGTTGGATCTCTTTTCTATCTTCTATAAATATTTTCCTCATTTCTATTCTTTGTGTCCTGCACTGGGGTTTTCACAATGTGTATTTGATCTTGTACCATTTTCCATTTCTTCTGCAATTCTGTGATAATTTTATTTTTTTCCCCCTTTACTTTATTCCTGAGTGCTATTCACATTTTATCTCCTCTTGCTGCCTCACCTACTCTTATCTGAATTTTGGTATTCCAACTCTGAAGTATTTCTTCATAGATAAGTGCTTCATTGAGATTTAATTTTTTTAAAGTTCATGGTAAAGTATTTACTCATAATGTTCATCTGTTCCCTGGAAACATTTTTATAGAGTATTAGTCTTCTGTGAATACATTTTGCTCTTTTGTTATTTTTTTCTTAGAATAAATCTGTATGCTAATTCCTTTTTTATTTTTTATCATTTAGTGAGTTGGGTTATAATGGGCCCAGGGTAGCATTCCAGGCCAGTTATTACTCACAGCTGGAAGGTTTTCTTCCCAGCTACCATGAAGGAAAACTCTCTCCTGCAAACATGGCTTATCTGAATAATTCCATATGTGGCTCACCTCCTCTACTTATATGTACTAAGTCAGGAACAGGAGGGTCTCCTGCCACCATCCAACTCCATCTTGTTCTTGCACATGCTGTTCCAGACAAAGGAGAGAACTTTGTACCTTAGGGTGTTCCTCACATCTAGGAATTACATTTTTGTTGGTGCTTTCTGAGGACTGTCATTGCTGGTTTCTCTCTCCTCAGCTTTCACCCTTTCCTCCTACAAATGTCCCACATATACAAATATTTTGGAATTTTTCCTAGTTTACCATAAATGGAGTTTGTTTGCTGTTGTCTTCCTTTTTCATTATTGATTTTTGAAGCTTTCTAGGAAGATAATGATAAACTTATGTTGCCAGGTCTATACTGGAAGTCCTGAAGGATTTTGTAGGTAGAAGAGTGTTTTGATCAGATCTTTGCACTAGCAGTATTCTTCTAACTGAAGCATAGAAGATGGATAGGAATATGTTCAACAAGAAGCAGGAAGATCCCTTAAGAGGCCATTGCAATAATTCAGATCAGAAGTCCTGAAGGCCTAATGATACTGACTGAGCAAGGAGGGAAAAGAAGGGATAGACATAAAGGAAATTATGGTGGTAAAAATGTCCAGAATTAACAAGAATTTGCTCGAACAAAGGGAGGAAGAACTTGATGAAGGCTCTGAACCTCGATAGCCAAAAGGATGGCTGTTATATGAACATAAATGGTAGAAATTAGCTTTTTGGGCAAAGAATTTATTTTCATTTATTTATATTTATTTTTATGATAATTAATTTGATTGAATTTGACTACCAAGGGAGCAGGGAGGGAAGCTAGGGTTGGAGGTGAGTCTGGAGGTTATTCATGCAGATGTGCTGTTTAAAGTTATGGTACTTTTAAAGTTTGACAGAGGCAGAGTGAAGAAGTAAGAGGGTTTAATGAAAGAAACAAAGGAGTAGTCAGAAAGGCAGAATATTCAGTATCTCTGACACCAATGAAAAATAAAAATAACTGCCATCATATATACAATTACATGCTAGGCATTTTATATGTACTATCTCATTTAATGCTCACAAAGATCTGTACAGTGAATATCTTTATCCCCAGTTTGTAGATCAGAAAACGGAGGCTCAAAAATTTTGTGAATAGAATATGTAGCTAAGCTTTTTGAGATTTTCAGAACTATAGTACTTACTTTTTAAGGAATTAAGAGGGCTCCTGGAAGTTGTAAAAAAAACGAGAAAGCAGAAAATGGCTGTCTTCCCCATATAGAGAACTTTAGAAAACATCTTGTCAACATGTAGCTTCATGTCATGAAATGAACATATTTCCAACAAAATTGGAGAACGTAGGGGCAGAACTGTGTTGAGTATTTGTCCACTCTTTCTTACCTTGATTTTGAAGGATCTCTACTCACTAAATGTTATTCATAGTACTTACTACTAAAATCATTTTTAATTTATTTTTTAAAATAGATTTTCTTACTTTGGGGGATCAGAAACAAGACGGCCTTGTTATATTTATCATATGACAGTGAAAAAAGCTTTTTAAAGTATACTCAAATAGATTCTATTTTATTCAAATTTTTATCCCCAGTCCAAAACACTTTGTGAGCCCCTCTTATGGGTCAAGAACTGTTGGTTGAACTAAACTGAACACAATGTATTAACCCTCAAAAATTCCATCCCTCTTTCTTTAGGACATACCATATAAACCACCCGAGAAAATGAAGACATGATGCTGCTCAGCCTTTGGAATAATTTTGAATCTGTCAATGTCAGTATGAGCGGAAAACAAAACATTGTGTAACATGTTTTAAGATTTATTATAAGTCCTGTGTTAACAGTTTGTGTGTCTGCTGCTCTGATTTTAAAACACATATGTATATAGATAGAGAAGTTGGCATAAATTTTGTTAAATAGAGCAACTATAAAATTTTAAAAAAAGAAAAGAAAATAGAGGTTCAGAGAGGTGGATTAACTTGTAGAACTAGGCTTTAAATTGAGGCCTTCCCTCAAAATAGAAAAGAGTTGCAGTAAGAAGAGCATAAAGACGACATCATCAAGTCACTGAAAGCTGTGTGAATAAATTGGCTGGGATAGAATATGGAATGTAAGAATCTGCAGAGTGAGTAAGTAAGTCAAGAATTTAGAGTGAGTGGAGGGTGAGGAATGCTGGTAGAAAGGCAGGCTACCTTTCAGAGTTTGATGGTTAAATGAGAAAAGTAGGATGCTTCCTTGAGGGTCCTGGTGCAGAGGAGCCAGGTCTTCTTAGGTGACAAGTACCCGGAGCGTGTTTATAGCAGAAGGGAAAAAGCCACTGGTGAGGGAGGCATTGGAAATGTAAGAGGAAAGAGCAAGTGCGTGATGGTTGAGATCCTGGAGAATGGACGCCAGGGAGTAGTTGGTTTTAGCAAAGAGAGGTCTTCAGGGAGACGAGGAAAAGCAATGAGGCTGAGTGAAGAAACATATTCATGAGAGGAAAAGAAGAGAGCTTAGATGAACCTAAATACTGTAAGTTAAGTAAGAGGGGATAACATCTGCTGTGAGTGAGAGGAAGTGGGGACTTGAAGAGAAGGAAGGAACATGGAGAATGTGTCTTGAAGAATGAAGCAGTTTTGGAGCAGAGTTAGAGCCCACTTGAGGTAAGGCATCCCAAATATGTCATGGCACCAATGGGTACGTGTTGCAGGCAATATTTATTTAGGGACTTGAGCATCACTATTAGGGAAAGTTATGTTTTGTTTTGTTTTTTATTACCCTGAGGGTCACTAAACACTTCAATGGGTTGTAAATAGAGCTGTGGACTCTCTTTGGGAGAGTTTCCAAATAAAAATGTTGGGTGAGTCATTTGACCTGGATAGTTAAGCACGGATAGCTGATGGACTGGGTGGTGGTGGGAGAGGGCAGGAGGTACTGACCTTGCAAGGTCTTAGTAGTGCACTGATTCTGTGATATATAGGATGATGCCGCCCATCCCTATATTAATTGAGGAACATTTCTTCTTGCTGGGATCTTTGGGCCTTTCCTTGTCTTATCTAAAGAATCTTGTCTGGATTAAATATTCTTCCCAGGAATTCTATTCATTTCTATCAATTTACTTTACTGGTAAGTTTTGCAACTAAATGCAGTAAGTCAGTGAAAACCCATCCATCCATTCATTTAAAGACTTCAGATTCTCTACCTACATGAAAACCACAAAGGTGGAAGGAAAGTAGTTGAAAGGCCCTGCCATGTGACTTGGTTGCTAGGATACACCTTCAGTTATCTCTCAGAGTAGAGACATGACCTAGCCTTGTGAGCCTCTCTTAGGAATGCAGCTGCTATGTTGAGAAAAAACAAATTAAAGGCTTGAAACACACACATATAAAGTATGTGAGGTCTGTGGATAATTATTCTTTGCTCTATTTTCTTGCCTTGAATGATAACTATCTCCTCTTGGTAAAAAAACTTCAGGTAGACTCCCAGGAGAAAGTTAAAAGGAATCAGGAAAAATTGGATTAACTTTAGCTGAAGAAATTCGGATTTGGCTTGTAAGAGAAAACCCAGACAGCTGAGTGAAAGAGCCCTTTGTGGGGAGATGGAGTTTTCTTTCTTGGTTTATCTTTAGTAAGTAAGAAAGATAATAATAACTAATATTTCTTTCATGCTTAGCTTGTGCCAGGCACTGTTTCTAAGTGTTAATGTATTGAATTCTCACAACAAGCTGTGAGGTGCCATTATCCTCATTTTACAGATGAGGAAACTGAGGCACAGAAACTTGTCCAAAGTGAGATGGCTAAGAGGTTCAGAGATGAGATTCAAACTCAGGCAATCTGGTTTTAAGAGCTGAACTTTTCTTTTTTCTGATTCATAGAAATTTAGAACATCATACCTACAACAAAAAGGGAAGTAGGCAAACAGGTTTTTGCTTCCTTTATCACAAAATAACCCACATTGCATTAATGAAGTAAGCCAGAATATTCTCTAATGCCCTATGATTAGGTCCAAAATTGACAGTAAAATGTTACTTAAAATTCACATATCAGCTTCTTTAATTATTATTATTATTATTAGTCAAGCCATTTGGGCTTGAGGTTTTATTTATTTATTAAAAACATCTTCCCCCAGTTTTACTGAGATATAACTGACATAAAATGTTGTACTAGTTTTAGGTGTACAATATAAATTTTGTTAACATCTATCACCTCACATAGTTACAAATTTTTTTCTTGTGATGAGAACTTTTAAGATCTATTCTATTAGCAACTTTCAGATATAAAATACAGCATTGTTAACTAAAGTCACCATGCTATACATTACCTCCCAAGAACTTACTTATAACTGGAAGTTTGTACCTTTTGACCACATTCACCCATTTCACCTACCCCCACCTCCCACTCCTTGCTGAAATTCTTGATGTCTTCATTTCACTGCCTTTAAGGGCTGACTTTAGAGAAGAGAGCTGGATCCCCAGCTGTTTTCATTTACTCAACAGATTTTTATTGAATTCCAATTATCCATCAGCCTTTCTTTTAGGCCCTGGGGACAACAAGGTTGAACCAAAGTTTCTACTCTCAAAGGGGAAAAAAAAAAAAAAAATATATATATATATATATATATATATATAAAATAAATATAAATAAAATAAATATATATGTAATCTCCTGAGTCCTCCTTTGGATTCTATTATTGAGTCTCTTATTTTGGATAGAGTCCTTAGAAGACTACCTAAGAGTCATGCCAGTTTTTGAAGTGACCCAAAATGAATTCAGTGTTCTTCATTTCCTTTGGAACAGAAAGGATTGGTCCACAATTGGGCTCCATCCACTCTACCCTACCAGCTCCACTCTACCCTACCAGCTCCATTCATTTCAATTATCCCACCTCTACTGCCACCCCTTCCTGATAGTCATAAATAGGAGTTCTCCATTTGAAAGTCTCATGCTGAAACAGAGCAGGACCCTATGGTCCTTTCCCTACCATGTCCACTGCCTGCCTTTCGTCTGTAGAAAAACTTTAGTCAAAGAATAAATTTAATCAGAGAAGTGAGAAAATGCAGAAGCAAAGGAAAACAGTCAAACAGGACAAAATAATATAAGTTTAGTCATTAAGGGACTTCCCTGGTGGCGCAGTGGTTAAGAATCCGCCTGCCAATGCAGGGGACACGGGTTCGAGCCCTGGTCTGGGAAGATCCCACATGCCGCGGAGCAACTAAGCCCATGTGCCACAACTACTAAGCCTGCACTCTAGAGCCTGTGAGCCACAAATACTGAGCCCGCATGCCACAACTACTGAAGCCCACGCGCCTAGAGCCCATGTTCCGCAACAGAGAAGCCACCGCAATGAGAAGCCTGCACACCGCCACAAAGAGTAGACACCGCTCGCCGCAACTAGAGAAAGCCCACGCACAGCAACAAAGACCCAAAGTAGCCAAAAGTAAATAAATAAATTAAAAAAAAAAAGTTTAGTCATTAAGCAAAGTCAAGGACCTTTATTTTAGTTCCTCCTCAAGGGCTATAAATACTATTCTGAGCCATATCCTGTGAGCTGTTTTGTAGATACTGAAACCCCCACCAGGTAGAAGAAGTGAACTACATGATGACTGGACTGTAGCCATGACATAAGCTGCCACAATTCTGAGAACTGGGCTCAAAGAAATGGAAACAAACTGACCGGGAACTGAAGACTAACTTTACTGAAAACATCAAGATGACACTGATCAGACCACAGCATGACCAACTTCAAGAGGACTGGCAGAACTGACTGTGCTGTTTCTGCATGTGGCCCCCTCCCTCCGCCCATAAAAGCTCTTGCCCCCTGATTGTCAGTTGCAGGGAGTCAGCCTTTGGGCAGGACTCCACCCTCCCCCACAGTTGCTGGCCTCTGAAATAAAGCAAACTTTCCTTTCCACCAGCCTTGCCTCTTTATCGGCTTCAGAGGGACAAGCAGCCTGACCCCACTTTTGGATGAATACTTATAGAACAGTGACTTAGATGATATTTTTGTAAAAGGATTCTCTTTTGCAAAAGGGCTTATTCTTTCCTTAATTAGGAATGTACAAGTGTGTCTAAAGTATGATACAGTTCAAAAGATACAATTTACAAATACATTGTAAGGAAGGTACTGATTGGATAAGATGTTGCACACCTGTACAGGCAAAAGAAACCCTGTTTGGACATTCTTATATCCTGTTTATTTGGAGGCTCTGATTTTCAGTCTTAATAAGATTTTTTAAAAAGTATCTTCTTCTTACAGACTCACAGACTTGGAGAGCAAACTTGTTGTTGCCACAGGGGAAGGGTGGGGGGTACGGATGGTAGTCTGGCATTGACATGTACACACTGCTGTATTTAAAATAGGTAGCCAACGGGGACCTACTGTATAGCACAGGGAACGCTGCTCAATGTTCTGTGATAGCCACAATGGGAAAATAATTTGAAAATAATTTGAAAAAACTATCTTCTTCTTGATTTTAAATTCCTCTGAAAAAATAATTGGCATACTATTTATTTTGGATTTCTCTAGGCTGTTTATTCAATATAATAGGCTTAGTATTCTGAACTGCAGAGGCGCATTTCAAATGCTGCCTCTATAATAAAACTTCCCCTGAACCCGCAGTCTCTTTCATTTGCACTTTTTTAGCATTTTGTTTACATTTTACATTGGGGTGTGTACTCTACCATATTTTAAGACTTTGAAGACTTCGTAGCACTTAAGATAATGCCTTCTAGTAGGTGCCCCAGTGATTAGGCTGTTTATCCCTGATATTACCTGGGGGGCTTGGAAATGTTACTTATCCTCCCAAGACCGAGTTTCTTCATGTTAAACAAGGTCAACAATATCTCCCTCAAGGGATTGAGGATTAAATAGAATAACAGATGAAAAAATTGTTGTGTTAAAGCACTGTGCAAATATTTTGAGTGTCTTACATTTTCCTGACAATAAATTTAACAGGTTAATAATAATATTTTAATAATTTTATCAGGTTAATAATGCCATTGCCATGTAGACACTCCTGGATGGAGAACAATTACCACACAGAATACCAACTGTATAGTGAAACAGTAATTCTCAGTAATTACTGAGAACAGTAATTCTCAGAATTAAGTACTGAGGTCCCTAAATTATCAAGGGCTTATATGTATGTCAGAGTTGCCAATGGGTGTTAGGAGTGGTTTTACAAAAAAGGATCTTCCAGTTTCCTCACTGGAGGATGAAGACCCCAGCCACCAGCATGCTGGGAACCAAGTGGAGGGCGAAGGGCTGGGGTCTCAGCATCCAATATCTATTAATTTATTTAGCACCCCCATTGTCAGTTCTATAGCCTAGCCCTCACCTTGCGCCTGGTGTCTCCTGGTGCAGAGAATATGTTTTACCCTCTTCAGAGAATAAATCTTTGCTTTTTGATTGGAGAGGGTTTTGGAGTGTAGGGGAGTCTAGGGGGGTGGATATGGCATTCTGGCTACTTCTTTAAAAAGGCTCTGTGTGCCCCACTTTTCTGGGCCTTTTGAAGTGTAAGTCAGCTTGGTATTAGCTTAGTATTCAGTTTTCTTTGGTGTGTTATTTTCCATTCTTACATTGGCTTTTCATCTTCCAGGTCTAGAAATGGCTTACACCACTTCTGATCATATCCCTTTGGTTGAAGCACAGTCACATGGTCCTGACCTCTCTCGAAGGAAGGCTAGGATATTTAATCTTCAGTGTGCAAGTGGGCTTCCCTGGTGGCGCAGTGGTTGAGAGTCTGCCTGCCGATGCAGGGGACACGGGTTTGCACCCCGGTCCGGGAAGATCCCACATGCCGCGGAGCGGCTGGGCCCGTGAGCCATGGCCGCTGGGCCTGCGCGTCCAGAGCCTGTGCTCCGCAACGGGAGGGGCCACAACAGTGAGAGGCCCGCGTACCGCAAAAATAAATAAATAAATAAATAACCATTTACTCTTGTTTTAGAGGGATTCAGTGGAGACTAATAATAGTAGATCCACGTATTCAGTGGACCATATTTAACTAGGAATCTGTATTTTTTCTATACATCAAGGAAAGCTTAGCCACCATTTATTGTTCAGAACATGTAAAAAATGGGGGTAGTCCTTAATATCTGATCCTGGCCATAGAGGCTTAGGATGCAGAGCAAGTGTTCTGGACTCAAATAACTTGAGTTCATGTCCAGACTCCATCAATTTCTAGCTGTGTGACCTTGGCCAAGGCAGCCTGCTTGTGCCTCAGTTTCCTCAAGTGTAAAATGGCTAATACTGATAGTACCTGCCCCACTGTAGTAATGTGAGAATTAAATTAGTTAATGCTTGTACTATAGTAAGGGCCATATTAGTTGTTATTGTTACATGTTTTACTATTGTTATCACTATTACTTTTGTTATTAATGTAAACTATTCATTTTGGAATCATGCTCTTACCAATCTGCATGGTTATATAATTCAGAATATTCAATAAGTGATTTAACTAATGTCTGATTCATTGCTCTCAGGCAAGTCAAGGAAGAAAAGGTATAATTCTACAGCACTGCTGGGCAGTCAGCAGTGATGATGTCTTCACAAGCTGAGAGCTGCTCAGGAGCTTTGGGTTTTCAATTAGCTTAATGTGCACGTGGCTTTGTTCCCGTGCCAATCCTGATGCATGAGGGAGCTGCAGAGTGAAAGGTGTTTACCTTTTGTGTAACAAGAGGCCAAGGATGACGACATGTGCCTCCAGAACTGGCTGCATGATGCAGGGAAGGAGTAACAGACCCGGACATCTGCAGACCTGGATCCCAGTTCCCCTTTGTCTGAACATCAGCAGAGGCCTCTCCCTATCCTAGACCTTTACGGTTCTATCCAGCTTTGTAGTTCTACAATGAGACAATATTACGGACACGGTCATAATCTTGAAAATCTGCTACAAATGGCCTGCCACAGCTGCAGACCTGGGGGCCGATGTTCACAGTTCTTGCAAGCATTTGAGCCTACTACACATTGTAACTTGTACTGCTGGTGATTATGGCCCTGGAGCAAAGAACATCATACTCTCATTTTCTGATTAGAGACATAAGTCCAAGCCCCACTCTCTCACTTACTACCTACATCAAAGGAGCCGAAGAAATCACTCTCTCCTATGAGTTGGCACCAGAACTCTGCTTAGGAAGGAGGCTGTCTTTGTTTGTAAAAATACCCTGCAAAGCTGCTTAGGGTAGATGAGCCCTTCAGGGCCAGGGCCAAAATGTCAGAGAACAGGGATGAAATGCTCTGTTTGAAGGACTTTGTTTTACTTTTAGAAGGGAGCATGAAGAAGAGAACAGTGGGAGAAGAGGAGGAGAAGACTGTGAGACAGTGTGACATTGGGGAAGTCAAGGGTGAAGGATCCATGGAAAGTCCCTGTGTGAAACAGCCAAAGGACGTCAACATTGGAGATGCCTGCTGTGCATTATTGAGAACTTCTCTTCCATCCCTACCTACTTTTTTAGAAAAGTCTACTATGTCTGTTAAAAGCTTTGTGTAAGTGAATTTTGCTTTTTGTTTTGAAACTGTGGCAAGGCTGAGTTTTACATTTTGCCTTCTGTGATGAGAAACAGAAATAACACATGTGGAATCAGGAACCTGAAGGCAGGGGTGACCAAGAGAACTCACATTTTTCAGGAATTTGCAGAAATCCTGGGGAGGATGTGGAATTTGCATTTCTGTGGATCACTGAGTTGAAAGGTTGGAGTCCACCTCAACGAACTTTCAAGGGGTAAGGAGGCCCAGTTTATGTCTAGGTTGTTTATATGACTTTGGCCAGTGACTGATGGGCTTGGGACTAAACTTCACTTCTTTCAATCAGTGGACATTTATTGAATGCTTAGTGTATGTCAAGCATTCTTCCTGGTATTGGGATATGAAGGCAAAGAAGACATAATACTTTTCTTCCGGAAACTTCCTAATTGGAAGGTGGGTGTTGTAATCAGGATGATCACTCTTCCCAGTTTAACCTGGACATTCTTGGTTCATTCTGCTTGTTCTGTCATAATTATCTGTACCTCCCACTTTCATGCCCCAGAAGGCCCAGTTTAGAGATAAATAAACTGGCAACCATTCCACAGAGTTGTTATAAAGATTAGATGATAAAACTTATGCGAAAATGCTTTGTGAATTGTAAAACGTTACACAAATAAAAAGATTAAGAGATTTAAGTTCTTTTATTGCATTCTCCTATTAGAGACAAACAGAAATGTCCAAAATTGCTATCTACCATGGTCTCTATTATTGCTCTGAGATCTACTTGGATATGCAAGAAAATAAACTTGCCAGAAAATTAACTTCATTTTAAGGCAGCTTAGCATGTGCTCAACCATTTTCAAGATTAAATTTCTTTTGTGGTCTGTTCTGGTTATTTACATGTATGCTCAAGGGTGTTGTTTTTTCAAATTTATGTGTCCTTTCAAAATTAACATTTTATGATTCTGTTGGATTTTGGACATGGGGGACATCCTAATCCCCTAGGAATTTTTAAAGCCTGTTTTAGAAGGGGAAGAGTATCAACGCACTAAGTGTTCAGTATTTACCATGAAGAAGGCAGAGTGCCTGCCCTCAAAGAGCTTCCACTGTAACCATCTCATGCATCCCTTTTAAACCAACCCACATGAGAAAGGTACAATTTCCCTTTTCACAGTTAAGGGAACTGAGGCATACAGAGGCTAAATAATGTGGTCAATTCTACAGCCAGCAAAGAACTAGGAGATATATATATATATATATATATAAACTTATCCCAAAGCCTGTTGATCATTTATTCACGCATCCAACAAATATAACATACTGAATACTGACGGTGTGCCAGGCACTGTGTATATGTGTATATCGTCATGAGTAAAACAGATGTGGTCCCTGTCCTCATTTCTAGTTTGGCATCATCATCATCATGATCTGTCCGACCATCTTTTATTAAACAGAACTTTCCAGGTACTGTTAAGTGCTTTACTTCCATTATTAATTACAATTGTTACAATGACTGTAAGTGAGGTATGATAATTATCTCAATTTTACAGATTGGGAAACCAAGCCTCAATGAAGTAAAGCAATTTGTTCAATCAGGGAGTAGTGATGCTTTGAGTATGGCTGTAATTCTTACCATTATAAGGCCCTTTATTGGTGGTCTCACTGTGGTAAGTACTATTCTGAGGGGTTGGGGTGGTAGTGGAGGATGGGGTGGATGGTGTCTAGTGGGGAAAGCCTGGGACGATTTGGTCTTCCCAGAATCATTTTTTCCTAAGGGACAGACTTTGGTCTTGGGGAAAAAGTGTTAAGAATGTAATCTCCTTTAAAATTTTTGGCAGAAATAATCAAGTACAGACAATTAAAACTGAAAAGGTTATAATGATTATAGTAATAAATAACAATATATAGTAAATAATATTCATAAATTGCATATTTAGGTCTACCTGAAGTGAACTGCATGAGAATGCCTTGGGAGAATGTCTGAACCCTGATTAGTATTCATTTGACCTAGTTTCCATTTTTGTCTACTGAGTGAAGAATTTATTCCACTAAGGTGCATGAGGTGCTTGCATGTGAGGTAAATCTGACACTCTTTTGACCCTCAGTACTTCTTTTAATACAACTGCAGAGACGTGTATATTTTTTAGTTGCTTTTGGTCTTCTCAGCACTCTTTCCTCCTCTACTTTCTGGCTACAGAACCTCTTTTTTGTGTTGTTGGGAATCTATAACTCTGAGACTCAGATGAAGCTGATCCCATCTTGTATTTCATGCTTACAGGGATTCTCCCATCTTATTTGCCACGGTGATGAATTCAGGGATGGGCACTGAACCAAGACAAGCAAATCCAAATGCTCCCTGGGACTTCTCATTGTAAGTACGAGGAAAGATGGCTCTTTTGAATTGGGGTTTGCTCAGTGGATTGGATGTGAGCTTGGCACTGCTGATCGCTGTTTTGCATAACAAGTGTACAGACTAACGTCTAAGAAATGGAGTATAGACCCTGATGACACCATTTGAGTCCTGCATGCTACTCTGCCTGAACTCACTTCACCCTCAGACTTCCTGGCTGTGTGAACCATTTTATTTCTTTTTGTTTGAACTAGGTTGAACTGTGTTTCTATCACATGTAACTAAAAAAATTCCTGGTTAAGTCAATATTTCACCAGAGGTCTAATCTTTAAAAATAAAACAAGTGTCAGACTATACTTTTTCTTCCATTACATTAGGTTAAATTGTGGGCATTCTAGTTTCATCATTAAGATATTGTGCGTGCAGCTAAGATCATCTGGCAGTTGAGGGCCCTGGTAAGTGTTCTGAGAGTTTTAAGGAAGTAGATGTCCTGATCTGTTATCACTCGGATACCCCTGGAGTCAAAGGGGCAAATGCCTGAAATCTCTGTGGCAGTGTAGAGCCAAGAAATCCTGGATGCCCCAAAGACTCATACATGTTTGTAAACAAAACAATAGAAGTGAGGAGACCTGAGTTTAAGGCTTGGCTCTGCCACTGATTTGCCTAATGATCTTGAATGTCTTTTAGACTCTTTGGCCTCAATTTCCAAGTTTGTAAAATGCAAGGGAGTAGCAAGGTGAAAGAGGGTATTGTGGCTTCAGGGTGGCTTTGGGATGAAGTAATAATAAGAGGCCAGTAGCAGACATAGGTCTGGGGGGGGCCCATGCTAAGGTTCTAATGCTCATGGCCAATCTGCTCCGTGACATCTAAGTTAAAGATTTGGCTAAAGAGGTAAAATGAACCATCAGGAAACAAGTGCATTTTGGGGAGCCTGATTTACAGTCAAAGGACACAAGGAAGATTAAAAGTGGTCTCATACAGAGAAGGGCTTAATAATACTTTTGTTAAGAATCTACACTGTAAAAAATACTGGGTGAATTTCATCTCTACCTGAAATATTTCACTGTTCTCCCACAGTTTACCCCCTATGCCCTTTTAAACCTAAAATAAATATGCCACACATTTTGACTTTGGAGATATCTGGGACAAAATTTCATCTATTTCCATTGCATAATATTTAATAACTTTGCATTGCATATAAATGATGAAAGTGTCAACATGAATGTCTTTTTTGGCCTTAATAAAGCTATCTAAACAGTTCTGGGTTAAAAAAAAACAATATTAAAAAGAAAGCAATCATGCATGTGTTGTATTAAGCTGCCTACACACAGGAAAAAGGGTGGGAAAGATGGAACACATAATTAGAAATAATTTTTTAATTTTCAAAGCAGAGCCACAGTAAATTCCCATAAAACCTATTCATTAATCATCCAATTTTAAGCAAAGACAGCTTCTCAGTAAACATTCTAGGGTGTTAGTTACTTACGAAATGTATCTGGTGCAGAGAATTATTGGACAGAAACTACTTTAGAATATATGTCAAAATTTTTGTTTTATCAAGGATTAATTAAGCCATTTAAAAATGAGTTATTTAGCAAGGCTAATTGTGTATTTATATCAGTACTAGTTTGTGACAATAATTCTGCATTTTCTAGTTAATAGAGTTGGAGGGGCATGCATTCAAAAGTAGTTTAAAAACATTAGATTTTACCCACTTTTATTTCAAATTTAGAGTTTTTTTTTAAAAATACAGTTTTAAAGCAAAATGACGTTGAAAACAGTGATTTTCATTGTTTTGTATGATCTAATCTAATCAATAGCATTCTTACTAGAAATTTTTTCTAAAGTTAGAACATATTGACTATTTCTTTTGGCATTTGAATTTTTATTTTAAACTTTCTTCTTTATAGTCTGAACAAATTAACAAATACATACCTTAAAAAGAGTTCTTTCTCTGCTTAAGAATAGGTAAGTAATTAATTAGTTTATTAATTACTGATAGCATTAATTATGTCTGAAGAAGTGAACTGTATAAAATAAAATGGTAATTATCTCTGAAATGATTGTATAAGTCCACAGGACATTTGATTTCCTACAAATTGTTTTCTGTTAGTTCTGTATTCATTACATGTCTTACTTAGATTCCCCAGTGTTTTTTTTTTTTTTTGCGGTACGCGGGCCTCTCACCACTGTGGCCTCTCCCGTTGCGGAGCACAGGCTCCGGACGTGCAGGCTCAGCGGCCATGGCTCACGGGCCCAGCCGCTCCGCGGCATGTGGGATCTTCCCGGACCGGGGCACGAACCCGTGTCCCCTGTATCGGCAGGCAGACTCTCAACCACTGTGCCACCAGGGAAGCCCTACGTTAGCCTTTTAATTCATATATTTTTATGATTGAATGGACACGGATGAACTGTAGTACACTTAAATTTTATGAAATTGAGTCACACTGTAACAGGTCTATTATAGGGGAATTTAATAGCATTAAGAATGTCTTATAACAGAAGCCCTTATGTTATCAATAATTGGATGTGTCATGGTATCATTTGGAATTATATCCACTCTTAGGAGACATAAGGTTACTGTGTTAATCCATTTAAATTATTTTTGCACTCTCTGGACGTAGAAACTCTTTACCTTTAAGCAAAGCTGTCAGGATGGCTAAATCAATGTCCTGGTGTCCTTCTGATCCCATCCGAAATACTGTAATCTGAAATTTGAGACAAGGTGACCATTAGCAATGCATTTTTTCTCTCAAGAGAAATTAAATCAATGAGACCATATTTGAACACAGACTACCTTAATATCTATGAGGTAGATTCTTAACCACAGGAAAAGCATGCATACCAAGAATTCAATTAGAGGGGTCTGCAACTCATTAAGAGGGAGATGCCTCAGTAGCCTCCAAACAGAAACCAACTTAGATAATTCATTGATTAAGGTTACAATCTCTGAAACCAGAGACCAAAGAAAATGTCCCCTTCTACCATTTCAGTTTTAAAATTAAAACTTTCCAGATTTGAAAAAAATGTGTAAGCTATAATTTAAACTATGAGTTGAGAAATTAAGTGTTTAAAAATAGCTAGTTAGTATGCCCTTCAGTAAGTGGCCCCACTATGTATGCATGTGTGTGTGCCCCTGTGTGTTTCTGTGTATATGCACGTGTGCAATACAGCCATCACTACACTCTCTCCTCAGCAATAGTTATTCAAGGGTTTCAATATTGTGATGCCTCTAGATCCTTCAATCCTCTCAATAACCTTAAACTTTCTTGAGAATGACTTAGTATCCAGGTTGTAAGAATGAAAAAGCACACAATAAAATAACATTTTTTCCTCTTAATTCTGGTAAGAAAAGTATTCTCTGGGGATGAATGATGGGGAGGAGAGTACAGATGTACCAGTGAAGGGTTAATACAAGTTGGATTAATATGAAGTCCCCACATCATGCTTAACAATAATGAAGATTTTTTTTCCAAGTCAGATGGAAGCTACTTAAGGAAGCCAAAAGGTTATTTGAATATATACATTGGTTGAATTACTACTGTGCTCAACTGCTTTAGACTTCGTTTCTTTATCTGTAAACTGGGAAAATAATAGGGCTTCCCTGTTTCTAACCACATAGGGAGTAAACTTCGTAGGATTTGCTAATGTATAATTCTAAGTTTTGCCACCATGATGAAGAGAACAGGTACCTAGAATCCCGGTTAAACTGTCAGTTGCCTTAGAAATCCTCTAGTCCACTATCCAGAGACAGAGTATCAGCATCAAGTTAGAAGAACAGCTGTGACTGGAACCAAGAACAGAGATGAGAGGCAGTTCTTCTCTGTTCTGAACTCAGAAGTGCCTTAAGTGGGAAGAAAACTTCAGGTCCACTGGAGAAAGAACCAAGGAGCAGAAGTGGAATTTTGGCTAAATCTTCAACTCTTTAAGCCAGGGCTGGCTAGGGTTTGAAAGGTATTACTGTGTGCTGAGCTGGTAGCAAGCTGTGGACTACCAGGATAACATCTCTCATTGTTTTAGAAGAATTCAGAAATTAGGCATCAAACGGAATTCCTTAAACGTCTGACCTACTTGTTCTGCAGATGCCTAAATTTCACTGCCTAATTAGAGATCCCATTTCAGATGCAAATTCTTCCAAGGTAGCAAATAGATAAATTTACCCTGAAATATAAGAGTATCAGGTTTTCTTAGGAACAGCTTTGAGGAGGGGAAAGGAAGGTTTATAGTGTGGAGCTGCTAAAGGATTTCAGGGTGGGGGTGGTGGAGATGCAGATATGTGTGCTGTTGTTTGTCCAGGAGCCTGAAATAGCATTGTACTCTGGGGCTTCACAGATTTTCTGGAAAACTGGTGTGGAGGGGATGGCTGTCCACCTGTCTGTGGCACCCCATCCCCATGGTGTGCTTAGACTGAAGTACCTAAGGATCCTAGAAAGAGGGAGAGGAAGCACCAAAGGGAGGCTGGAGGATGCAAAGATGAAATTTATTTCATAATTTTCCCTTGAGTTGACCTGAGATATTATGTCTCCATTACTGTAAACTTTTTTTTTTTTTTTGCGGTACGCGGGCCTCTCACTGTTCTGGCCTCTCGCGTTGCAGAGCACAGGCTCCGGACGTGCAGGCTCAGCGGCCATGGCTCATGGGCCCAGCTGCTCTGCGGCACGTGGGATCTTCCCGGACTGGGGCACGAACCCATGTCCCCTGCATCGGCAGGCGGACTCTCAACCACTGCGCCACCAGGGAAGCCCTACTCTAAACTTTTTAATTTGAAATTAAAATTTAAAAAATATCAATTATTCAATTTATATGTCTTTCTCAGAAAAAAAAGAGAAGTCAAACAAGAAAACCAGAGTCGTCTTCTCCTACCACCCCTGGTGTTGGCAAAGATTCAGAAAACCAAGGTGTTCTTATTCTTGGTGGGGATGTGAATTGAAATAGTAGTTTTGGAGTATGATAGATTGATATAAAATTCCTTGGTTTTTATGTATTATTCTTTAACAGCAATTAGCAAAATATTATTTGCTAATATTTTATTTAGCATCTTTTCAACTATGTAAGTGAGGTTGGTACATGTCACCATTCTTGCCTAGTTTTGGTATTAGAGTTGCACTAACTTTTCAGTATGAATTGGTAATCTTTTAAAATTTACTTATGCCCTAGAACGGTTAGCATAACAAAGGAATTCTCCTTCCGGCAGGTTTAGTAGGATGAAGCATTTTTAAGGATAGATCACTGATCATCTTTATAAATTTTTCAACAGTTACTAACAGTTACTAGATTTTCTGCTTCTCCTGGACTCAATTTCATATATTCTCCTATGTAATCAAACATTTCATCTAGATTTTCAAATTTATTGGTATACAGTTGTACACAGAATTCTCTTATTACTTAAAAAATCTCTTTTATGTATAGCATTATATGGCAGCTTTTTTGATTCCTCTTTTTCACTTCATCAAAATCATTGTCATATCAAAGAATCAGGTTTTCATTTTATTTATTTTTTTATGATCATAACATACTTTATCTACTGTTCTTTTTTGATTTGTATTTTATTTTTTATACAGCACTTTATTAGTTATCTATTTTATACATATTAGTGTATACATGTCAATCCCAATCTCCCAGTTCATTCCCCCCCTCCCCCCCACTTTCCCCCCTTGGTGTCCGTACGTTTGCTCTCTACATCTGTGTCTCTATTTCTGCCTTGCAAATCGGTTCATCTGTTCCATTTTTCTAGATTCCACATATATGCGGTAATGTACAATATCTGTTTTTCTCTTTCTGACTTAACTTCACTCTGTATGACAGTCTCCAGGTCCATCCACGTTTCTACAAATGACCCAATTTCATTCCTTTTTATAGATGAGTAACATTCCATTGTATATATGTACCACAACTTGTTTATTCATTCATCTGTCGAGGGGCATTTAGGTTGCTTCTATGACCTGGCTATTTTAAATAGTGCTGCAATGAACACTGGGGTGCATGTGTCTTTTTCGATTATAGTTTTCTCTGGGTATATGCCCAGTAGTGGAATTGCTGGGTCATATGGTAATTCTATTTTTAGTTTTTTTAAGGAACCTCCATACTGTTCTCCATAGTGGCTGAATCAATTTACATTCCCACCAACAGTGCAAGAGGGTTCCCTTTCCTCCACTCTCTCCAGCATCTGTTTTTTGTAGATTTTCTGATGATGCCCATTCTAACCAGTGTGAGGTGATACCTCATTGTAGTTTTGATTTGCATTTCTCTAATAATTAGTGATGTTGAGCAGCTTTTCAAGTGCCTCTTGGCCATCTGTATGTCTTCTTTGGAGAAATGTCTATTTAGGTCTTCTGCCCATTTTTTGATTGGGTTGTTTTTTTAATATTGAGCTGTATGAGCTGTTTATATATTTTGGAGATTAATTCTTTGTCCATTGCAAATATTTTCTCCCATTCTGAGGGTTGTCTTTTTGTCTTGTTTTCTTCTTCTTCTTTTTTTAAAAATTTATTTTATTATCTTTGGCTGCCTTGGGTCTTCATTGCTGTGAGCGGGCTTTCTCTAGTTGCAGCAAGGGGGAGTTCCCTGTGCTGCAGTGCACGGACTTCTCATTGTGGTGGCTTCTCTTGTTGCAAAGCATGGGCTCTAAGCACTTGGGCTCAGTAGTTGTGGCACACAGGCTTCAGTAGTTGTGGCTTGCGGGCTCTAGAACACAGGCTCGGTAGTTGTGGCACATGGGATTAGTTGCTCCACGGCATTTGGGATTCTCCTGGACCAGGGCTCGAACCCATGTCCCCTGCATTGGCAGGCAGATTCTTAACCACTACGCCACCAGGGAAGCCCCTCGTCTTGTTTATAGTTTCCTTTGCTGTGCAAAAGCTTTTAAGTTTCATTAAGTCCCATTTGTTTATTTTTGTTTTTATTTCCCTACTCTAGGAGGTGGGTCAAAAGGGTTTTCATTTTATTGACCAATATTATTATTTAAATTTGAAGTTACTATTCCCTGCTCATTCATTTCTTCTACTTTTGCTTCCTTAACTGCTCTTTTCCTAGAAGTTGACTTCTTGGTCAATTTATTTTCATTCTTTCTTATTTCTAACAAATACATTTAAGATTATGTATCTCACATGTTTTCATATGCATTATGTAATTTTCATTCACTTTTAAATATATGTAATTTATTTTCTCTTAAAATTGTTTTTAATATTAGAGTGTATATGTACATATATATGTAACATTTTGTATATGTATTATTTTTTTTGAAAAAAGTGTTTATTCTCTATTTGTTGGGTACAGAGTTCAATATTATATATAGATTACATACTAATTTTTGATTCAAATACTCTACATATTTACTTCTTATGTCTGAGAGGCATGTTAAAATCTCCTATTTTGATTATACATGTCACAATTATTCCTTGAAAGCAAACACTCTTTGCTTTGTATGTTTTGAAGCTTCTTATAAATGTATAAAAGGTTTGTGACAATCTGTTCTTGGTAGACTGAACTTTTAATCAGCATATAATAACTCCTCTTCCTATTTAATGCTGTTGCTTTGTATTATATTTTGTTTTATATTAATATTGTAATTGTCACACATACACTTATGGAGGATTAGGATTTGTCTGGTATATTATTCCATCTGGTTATTTGTCAATTTTCTGTGATCACTTGGTTTTAGGTGTGTATCTTATAAACAGCAAAGCTAGATGTTTTTTCTAAAATTCAAATAAAATCTCTCTCTGAAAGGCAGAAAAGAATTCAGCTACGTTTAATATGATTATTGATTTTTCTGTCTTATTTCTTCCATCTTTATGTTTTCTGTTTTCTAGATTTTATTATTTCCCTTCTACCCCTTTCTTTTCCTTTAAAAATATCATATATTGGGCTTCCCTGGTGGTACAGTTTAAGCATCCGCCTGTCAATGCAGGGGACATGGGTTCAATCTCTGGTCTGGGAAGATCCTATGTGCTGCAGAGCAACTAAGCCCGTGCACCACAACTACTGAGCCTGTGCTCTAGAGCCTGTGAGCCACAACTACAGAGCCTACATGCCACAACTACTGAAGCCCATGTGCCTAGAGCCCATGCTCCACCAACAAGAGAAGCCACTGAAATGAGAAGCCCATGCACCACAGTGAAGAGTAGCCCCTGCTAGAGAAAGCCTGTGTGCAGCTACGAACACTCAATGTAGCCAAAAATAAAAAAATTAAATAAATTAAAAAAATCATATATCTGCATAGATAATACATACACATGGCAAAAAAAAATCCCAAGAGTATAAAAAGATATATGGTGAAAATTAAGTATATCACTTCTGTCTTCAGTTTTCCAGTACCCCTTGACAAAGGCAACCAGTATTATTAGCTGTAGAGATGCTCTACACATATATGGACAGAAATGCATATGCCTCCCTTTCAAACAAGTGGTGGCAAGCTTTACATAGTAGTTTATACTTTGCTCTTTTACACTTGACAATCTATCCTGGAGACCATTCTATTCAACCATGAAGAGATGTGCACCCTTATCTGCTTAGTGCCTAATGTTTCACTACATACCTGTACTTCTATTAATGAACATGTGGGTTGTTTCCAATCTGCTGTCATTATTAACACCACTGCAGGGGATACCCTTGTGCACACATGGCTGAGTATACCTGTAGGATAAAGTTTGTAGATATAGAATTTCTTGGCCCAGTTAATCTGAGAGAAGCTCTTTAATTCATTACTCTGATTCTGCTCCCAGGCCTCTCCTGTTTTCTACTTTTACTTTGATCCTGTATGGTAAGTGAAATAACTTTTAACTTCAAAGTATATATTTTTTCCTATAATTGGAAACTCTAGTTTCTATACCACCTTCTTTTATTTTTAATTAGACTATAGAGTTTATTTGGATTTCACCAGTTTTTTTTAAACAAATTTATTGCAGTATAATTGCTTTAAAATGGTGTGTTAGTTTCTGCTTTATAAAAAACGGAACCAGCTATACATATACATATACCCCATATCGCCTCCCTCTTTTGTCTCCCTCCCACCCTCCCTATCCCAACACTCTGCCCCTAGGTTCTTAGTAACCTTTTTTTTTTTTTACATTCCATATATATGTGTTAGCATACGGGATTTGTTTTTCCCTTTCTGACTTACTTCACTCTGTATGACACACTCTAGGTCTATCCACCTCACTACAAATAACTCAATCTCGTTTCTTTTTATGGCTGAGTAATATTCCATTGTACATATGTGCCACATCTTCTTTATCCATTCATCTGTTGATGGACACTTAGGTTGCTTCCATGTCCTGGCTATTGTAAATAAAGCTGCAATGAACATTGTGGTACATGACTCTTTTTGAATTATGGTTTACTCAGGGTATATGCCCAGTAGTGGGATTGCTGGGTTATATGGTAGTTCTATTTTAAGTTTTTCAAGGAACCTCCATACTGTTCTCCATAGTGGCTGTATCAATTTACATTCCCACCAACAGTGCAAGAGGGTTCTCCTTTCTCCACACCCTCTCCAGCATTTATTGTTTGTAGATTTTTTTGATGATGGCCATTTTGACTGGTGTGAGGTGATACCTCACTGTACTTTTGATTTGCATTTCTCTAATAATAAGTGATGTTGAGCAGCTTTTCATGTGTTTGTTAGCAATCTGTGTATCTTCTTTGGAGAAATGACTATTTTGGTGTTCTGACCATTTTTGGACTGGGTTGTTTGTTTTATTGATATTGAGCTGCATGAGCTACTTGTAAATTTTGGAGATTAATCCTTTGTCAGTTGCTTAATTTGCAAATATTTTCTCCCATTCTGAGGGTTGTCTTTTCGTCTTGTTTATGGTTTCTTCTGCTGTGCAAAAGCTTTTCACTTTCATTAGGTTGCAATTGTTTATTTTTATTTCCATTTCTCTAGGAGGTGGGTCAAAAAGGATCTTTCTGTGATGTATATCATAGAGTGTTCTGCCTATGTTTTCCTCTAAGAGTTTGATAGTGTCTGGCCTTACATTTAGGTCTTTCATCCATTTTGAGTTTATTTTTGTGTATGGTGTTAGCGAGTTAGGGAGTTCATTCTTTTACATGTAGCTGTGCAGTTTTCCCAGCACCACTTATTGAAGAGGCTGTATATTTTTCTCTCCTTTATCAAAAATAAGGTGACCATATGTGCGTGGGTTTATCTCTGGGCTTTCTATACTGTTCCATTGTTCTGTATTTCGGTTTTTGTGCCAGTACCATACTGTCTTGATTACTGTAGCTTTGTAGTATAGTCTGAAGTCAGGGAGCCTGATTCCTCCAACTCCGTTTTTCTTTCTCAAGATTGCTTTGGCTATTCAGGGTCTTTTGTGTTTACATACAAATTGTGAAATTTTTTGTTCTAGCTCTGTGAAAAATGCCATTGGTAGTTTCATAGGGATTGCATCGAATCTGTAGATTGCTTTGGGTAGTACAGTCATTTTCACAATGTTGATTCTTCCAATCCAAGAACACGGTATATCTCTCCGACTGTCTGTATCACCTTTAATTTCTTTCATCAGTGTCTTATCGTTTTCTGCATACAGGTTTTTTGTCTCCTTAGGTAGGTTTATTCCTAGGTATTTTTTTCTTTTTGTTGCAATGGTAAATGGGAGTGTTTCCTTAATTTCACTTTCAGATTTTTCATCATTAGTGTATAGGAATACAACAGATTTCTGTGCATTACTTTTGTACCCTGCTGCTTTACCAAATTCATTGATTAGCTCTAGTAGTTTTCTGGTAGCATCTTTAGGATTCTCTATGTATAGTATCATGTCATCTGCAAACAGTGACAGTTTTACTTCTTCTTTTCCGATTTGGATTCCTTTTCTTTTTCTTCTCTGATTGCTATGGCTAAAACTTCCAAAACTACGTTGAATAATAGTGGTGAGAGTGGGCAACCTAGTCTTGTTCCTGACACTAGAGGAAATGGTTTCAGTTTTTCACCATTGAGAACAATGTTGGCTGTGGGTTTGTCATATATGGCCTGTATTATGTTGCAGTAAGTTCCCTCTATGCATGCTTTCTGGAGGGTTTTTATCATAAATGGGTATTGAATTTTGTCAAAAGCTTTTTCTGCATCTATTGAGATGATAATATGGTTTTTCTCCTTCAATTTGTTAATATGGTGTATCACATTCCTTGCATTCCTGGGATAAACCCCACTTGATCATGGTGTATGGCCCTTTTAATGCACTCTTGGATTCTGTTTGCTAGTAATTTGTTGAGGATTTTTGCATCTATGTTCATCAGTGATATCGGCCTGTAGTTTTCCTTCTCTGTAACATCTTTGGTTTTGATATCAGGGTGATGGTGGCCTCACAGAATGAGTTTGGGAGTGTTCCTCCCTGTGCTATATTTTGGAAGAGTTAGAGAAGGACAGGTGTTAGCTCTTCCCGAAATGTTTGACAGAAATTGCCTGTGAAGCAATCTGGTCCTGGGCTTTTGTTTGCTGGAAGATTTTTAACCACAGTCTTAATTTCAGTGCTTGTGACTGGTCTCTTTATATTTTCTATTTCTTTCTGGCTCAGTCTCGGAAGGTTGTGCTTTTCTAAGAATGTGTCCATTTCTTCCATTTTATTGGCATATAGCTGTTTGTAGTAATCTCTCATAATCCTTTGTACTTCTGCAGTGTAAGTTGTTACTCCTCCTTTTTCATTTCTAATTCTATTGATTTCAGTCTTCTCCCTTTTTTTCTTGATGAGTCTGGCTAATGGTTTATCAATTTTGTTTATCTTCTCAAAGAACCAGCTTATAGTTTTATTGATCTTTGTGACTGTTTCCACTGGTGAAAGTGGGGTGTGAAAGTCCCCTACTATGATTGTGTTGCTGCTGATTTCCCCTTTTATGGCTGTTAGCATTTGCCTTATGTATTGAGGTGCTCCTATGTTGGGTGCATATATATTTACAATTTTATATATTCTTCTTGGATTGATCCCTTGATCATTATGTAGTGTCCTTCTTTGTCTCTTGTAATAGTCTATATTCTAAAGTCTCTTTTGTCTGATATAAGAATTGCTACTCCAGCTTTCTTCTGATTTCCATCTGCATGGAATATCTTTCTCCATCCCCTCACTTTCAGTCTGTATGTGTCCCTAGGTCTGAAATGGGTCTCTTGTAGACAGCATTTCTATGGGTCTTGTTTTTATCCACTCAGCCAGTCTATGTCTTTTGTTGGAGCATTTAATCCATTTACATTTAACGTAATTATCGATATGTATGTTCCTATTACAATTTTCTTAATTGTTTCGGGTTTGTTATTGTAAGTCTTTTCCTTCTCTTGTGTTTCCTGCCTAGAGAAGTTCCTTTAGCATTTGCTGTAAAGTTGGTTTGGTGACGCTGAACTCTCTCAGCTTTTGCTTGTCTGTTAAGGTTTTGATTTCTCCGTCAAATCTGAACGACATCCTTGCTGGGTAGAATAAACTTGGTTGTCGGTTTTTCCCTTTCATCAGTTTAAATATGTCCTGATTTTCTGATGAAAGATCAGCTGTTAACCTTATGGGGATTCCCTTGTGTGTTATTTGTTGTTCTTCCCTTGCTGCTTTTAATATTTTTTCTTTGTATTTAATTTCTTTTTTATTAATTAATTAATTTATTTATTTTTGGCTGTGTTGGGTCTTCGTTTCTGTGCGAGGGCTTTCTCTAGTTGTGGCAAGCAGGGGCCACTCTTCATCGTGGTGTGTGGGCCTCTCACTATCGCAGCCTCACTTGTTGCAGAGCACAGGCTCCAGACGCGCAGGCTCAGTACTTGTGGCTCACGGGCCTAGTTGCTCCGCAGCATGTGTGATCTTCCAAAACCAGGGCTCGAATCCATGTCCCCTGCAGTAGCAGGCAGATTCTCAACCACTGCGCCACCAGGGACGCCCTGTATTTAATTTTTGATAGTTTGATTATTGTGTGTTGGCGTGTTTCTCCTTGGATTTATCCTGTATGGGACTCCCTGTGCTTCCTGGACTTGATTAACTGTTTCCTTTCCCATATTAGGGAAGTTTTTAACTATAATCTCTTCAAATATTTTCTCAGTCTCTTTCTTTTTCTCTTCTTCTTCTGGGACCCCTATAATTTGAATGTTGGTGTGTTTAATGTTGTCTCTGAGGTCTCTGAGACTGTCCTCAATTCTTTTCATTCTTTTTTCTTTATTCTGCTCTGCAGTAGTTATTTCCACTATTTTATCTTCCAGGTCACTTATCTGTTCTTCTGCCTCAGTTATTCTGCTATTGATTTCTTTTGGAGAACTTTTAATTTCATTTATTGTGTTGTTCATTATTGTTTGTTTGCTCTTTAGTTCTTCTAGGTCCTAGCGAAAGCTCTCCCAGAGAACTCCATCTCAATGCTAAGGCCTAGCTCCGCTCAGTGCACAGCAAGCTACAGTGCTGGACACCCTATGCCAAACAACTAGCAAGACAGGAACACAACCCACCCATTAGCAGAGAGGCTGCCTAAAATCATAATAAGGCCACAGACACCCCAAAACACACCACCAGACGTGGACCTGCCCACCAGAAAGACAAGATCCAGCCTCATCCACCAGAACACAGGCAAGAGTCCCTTCCACCAGGAAGCCTACACAACCCACTGAACCAACTTTAGCCACTGGGGACAGACATCAAAAACAACGGGAGCTACGAACCTGCAGCCTGCAAAAAGGAGACCCCAAACAGTAAGATAAGCAAAATGAGAAGACAGAAAAACACATAGCAGATGAAGGAGCAAGATAAAAACCCACCAGACCTAACAAATGAAGAGGAAATAGGCAGTCTACCTGAAAAAGAATTCAGAATAATGATAGTAAAGATGATCCAAAATCTTGGAAATACAATAGAGAAAATGCAAGAAACATTTAACAAGGACCTAGAAGAACTAAAGATGAAACAAGCAATGATGAAAAACACAATAAATGAAATTAAAAATACTCTAGAAGGGATCAATAGCAGAATAACTGAGGCAGAAGAACGGATAAGTGACCTGGAAGATAAAATAGTGGAAATAACTACTGCAGAGAAGAATAAAGAAAAAAGAATGAAAAGAACAGAGGACAGTCTCAGAGACCTCTGGGACAACATCAAATGCACCAACATTCGAATTATAGGGGTTCCAGAAGAAGAAGAGAAAAAGAAAGGGACTGAGAAAATATTTGAAGAAATTATAGTTGAAAACTTCCCTAATATGGGAAAGGAAATAGTTAAGTGCAGGAAGCACAGAGAGTCCCATACAGGATAAATCCAAGGAGAAACACGCCAAGACACGTATTAATCTAACTGTCAAAAATTAAATACAAAGAAAACGTATTAAAAGCAGCAAGGGAAAAACAACAAATAACACACAAGGGAATCCCCATAACGTTAACAGCTGACCTTTCAGCAGAAACTCTGCAAGCCAGAAGGAACAGGCAGGACATATTCAAAGTGATGAAGGAGAAAAACCTACAACCAAGGTTACTGTACCCAGCAAGGATCTCATTCAGATTTGATGGAGAAATTAAAAACTTTACAGACAAGCAAAAGCTGACAGAGTTTAGCACCACCAAACCAGCTCTACAAAACATGCTAAATGATCTTCTCTAGGCAAGAAACACAAGAGAAGGAAAAGACCTACAACAACAAACCCAAAACAATTAAGAAAATGGGAATAGGGACATACATATCGATAATTACCTTAAATGTAAATGGATTAAATGCTCCCACCAAAAGACACAGATTGGCTGAATGGATACAAAAACAAGACCCATATACATGCTGTCTACAAGAGACCCACTTCAGACCTAGAGACACATACAGACTGAAAGTGAGGGGATGGAAAAAAATATTCCATGCAAATGGAAACCAAAAGAAAGTGGAGTAGCAATTCTCATATCAGACAAAATAGACTTTAAAATAAAGACTATTAGAAGAGACAAAGAAGGCCAGTACATAATGATCAAGGGATCGATCCAAGAAGAAGATATAACAATTGTAAATATTTATGCACCCAACATAGGAGCACCTCAATACATAAGGCAAATACTAACAGCCATAAAAGGGGAAATTGACAGTAACACATTCATAGTAGGGGACTTTAACACCCCACTTTCACCAATGGACAGATCATCCAAAATGAAAATAAATAAGGAAACACAAGCTTTAAATGATGCATTAAACAAGACGGACTTAACTGATATTTATAGGACATTCCATCCAAAAACAAAAGCATACACATTTTTCTCAAGTGCTCATGGAACTTTCTCCAGGATAGATCATATCTTGGGTCACAAATCAAGCCTTGGTAAATTGAAGAAAACTGAAATTGTATCAAGTATCTTTTCCAACCACAACGCTATGAGACTAGGTATCCATTACAGGAAAAGATCTGTAAAAAATACAAACACATGGAGGCTAAACAATACACTACTTAATAATGAAGTGATCACTGAAGAAATCAAAAAATACCTAGAAACAAATGACAATGGAGACACGACCACCCCAACCTATGGGATGCAGCAAAAGCAGTTCTAAGAGGGAAGTTCATAGCAATACAATCCTACCTTAAGAAACAGGAAACATCTCAAATAAACAACCTAACCTTGCACCTAAAGCAATTACAGAAAGAAGAACAAAAAAACCCCAAAGTTAGCAGAAGGAAAGAAATCATAAAGATCAGATCAGAAATAAATGAAAAAGAAATGAAGGAAACGATAGCAAAGATCAACAAAACTAAAAGCTGGTTCTTTGAGAAGATAAACAAAATTGATAAACCATTAGCCAGACTCATCAAGAAAAAAAGGGAGAAGACTCAAATCAATAGAATTAGAAATGAAAAAGGAGAAGTAGCAACTGACACTGCAGAAATAGAAAAGATCATGAGAGATTACTACAAGCAACTCTATGCCAATAAAATGGACAACCTGGAAGAAATGGACAAATTTTTAGAAATGCACAACCTGCCAAGAGTGAATCAGGAAGAAATAGAAAATATGAACAGACCAATCACAAGCACTGAAATTAAAATTGTGATTAAAAATCTTCCAACAAACAAAAGCTCAGGACCAGATGGCTTCATAGCCTAATTCTATCAAACATTTAGTGAAGAGCTAACACCTATCCTTCTCAAACTCTTCCAAAATATAGCAGAGGGAGGAACACTCCCAAACTAATTCTTCGAGGCCACCATCACCCTGATACCAAAAGCAGACAAGGATGCCACAAAGAGAGAAAACTACAGGCCAATATCACTGATGAACATAGATGCAAAAATCCTCAACAAAATACTAGCAGACAGAATCCAACAGCACATTAAGAGGATCATACACCATGATCAAGTGGGGTTTATTCCAGGAATGCAAGGATTCTTCAATATATGCAAGTCAATAAATGTGATACACCATATTAACAAATTGAAGGAGAAAAACCATATGGTCATCTCAGTAGATGCAGAGAAAGCTTTTGACAAAATTCAACACCCATTTATGATAAAAACCCTTCAGAAAGTAGGCATAGAGTGAACTTTCCTTAACATAATAAAGGCCATATATGACAAACCCACAGCCAACATCATCCTCAATGGTGAAAAACTGAAAGCATTTCCACTAAGATCAGGAATAAGACAAGGTTGCCCACTCTCACCACTCTTATTCAACATAGTTTTGGAAGTTTTAGCCACAGCAATCAGAGAAGAAAAGGAAATAAAAGGAATCCAAATCGGAAAAGAAGAAGTAAAACTGTCACTGTTTGCAGATGACATGATACTATACATAGAGAATCCTAAAGATGCTACCAGAAAACTACTAGAGCTAATCAATGAATTTGGCAAAGTAGCAGGATACAAAATTAATGCACAGAAATCTCTGGCATTCCTATACACTAATGACGAAAAATCTGAAAGTGAAATCAAGAAAACACTCCCATTTACTACTGCAACAAAAAGAATAAAATATCTAGGAATAAACCTACCTAAGGAGACAAAAAACCTGTATGCAGAAAATTATAAGATACTGATGAAAGAAATTAAAGATGATACAAACAGATGGAGAGATATACTATGTTCTTGGATTGGAAGAATCAACATTGTGAAAATGACTGTACTACCCAAAGCAATCTACAGATTCGATGCAATCCCTATGAAACTACCAATGGCATTTTTCACAGAGCTAGAACAAAAAGTTTCACAATTTGTATGGAAACACAAAAGACTCTGAATCGCCAATGTATTCTTGAGAAAGAAAAATGGAGCTGGAAGAATCAGGCTCCCTGACTTCAGACTATACTACAAAGCTACAGTAATCAAGACAGTATGGTACTGGCACAAAAACAGAAATACAGATCAATGGAACAGGAGAGAAAGCCCAGAGATAAACTCATGCACATATGGCCACTTTATCTTTGATAAAGGAGGCAAGAATATACAATGGAGAGAAAACAGCCTCTTCAATAAGTGGTGCTGGGAAAACTGGACAGCTACATGTAAAAGAATGAACTCTCTAACTCCCTAACACCATACACAAAAAAAACCTCAAAATGGATTAAAGAGCTAAATGTAAGGCCAGACACTATAAAACTCTTAGAGGAAAACATAGGCAGAACACTCTGACATAAATCACAGCACGTTCCTTTGGACCCACCTCCTAGAGAAACTGAAATAAAAATAAACAATTGCGACCTAATGAAACCTAAAAGCTTCTGCACAGCAAAGGAAACCATAAACAAGTTGAAAAGACAACCCTCAGAATGGGATAAAATATTTGCAAATTAAGCAACTGACAAAGGATTAATCTCCAAAATATAGAAGCAGCTCATGCAGCTCAATATCAAAAAAAGAAACAACCCAATCTAAAAATGGGCAGAACACCTAAACAGACGTATTTCCAAAGAAGATATACAGATTGCTAACAAACATATGAAAGGATGCTCAACATCACTAATCACTAGAGAAATGCAAATCAAAACTAATGAGGTATCACCTCACACCAGTCAAAATGGCCATCATCAAAAAATCTACAAACAATAAGTGCTGGAGAGGGTGTGGAGAAAAGGGAACCCTCTTGCACTGTTGGTGGGAATGTAAATCGATACAGCCACTACGGAGAACAGTATGGAGGTTCCTTAAAAAATTAAAAATAGAACTACCATATGACCCAGCAATCCCACTACTGGGCATATACCCTGAGAAAACCATAATTCAAAAAGAGTCATGTACCAAAATGTTCATTGCAGCTCTATTTACAATAGCCCAGAGATGGAAACAACTTAAGTGTCCATCATCGGATGAATGGATAAAGAAGATGTGGCACATATATACAATGGAATATTACTCAGCCATAAAAAGAAACGAAATTGAGCTATTTGTAATGAGGTGGATAGACCCAGAGTCTGTCATACAGAGTGAAGTAAGTCAGAAAGAGAGACAAATACCGTATGCTAACACATATATATGGAATTTAAGAAAAAAAAATGTCATGAAAAACCTAGGGGTGAAACAGGAATAAAGACACAGACTTACCAGAATGGACTTGAGGCTATGAAGAGGGGGAAGGGTAAACTGTGACAAAGCAAGAGAGAGGCATGGACATATATACACTACCAAACGTAAGGTAGATAGCTAGTGGGAAGCAGCCGCATAGCACAGGGAGATCAGCTCGGTGCTTTGTGACCACCTGGAGGGGTGGGATAGGGAGGGTGGGAGGGAGGGAGACACAAGCGGGAAGAGATATGGGAACATATGTATATATATAACTGATTCATTTTGTTGTGAAGCTGAAACTAACATACCATTGTAAAGCAATTATACTCCAATAAAGATGTTAAAATGAAAAAAAAAAAATAAAACTACCATATGACCCAGCAATCCCACTGCTGGGCATATACCCTGAGAAAACCATAATTCACAAAGAGTCATGTACCACAATGTTCACTGCAGCACTATTTAAAATAGCCAGGACATGGAAGCAACCTAAGTGTCCATGAACAGATGAATGGATAAAGAAGATGTGACACATATATACTATGGAATATTACTCAGCTATAAAAAGAAACGAAATTGAGTTATTTGTAGTGAGGTAGATGGACCTAGAGTCTGTCATACAGAGTGAAGTAAGTCATAAAGAGAAAAATAAATACCGTTTGCTAACACATATATATGGAATCAAAAAAAGAAAAACAGTTCTGATGAACCTAGGGGCAGGACAAGGATAATGACACAGACCTAGAGAATGGACTTGAGGACAAGCGGAGGGGGAAGGGTAAGCTGGAACGAAGTGAGAGAGTAGCACTGACATAGCTAGTGGGAAGCAGCTGCATAATAGAGGGAGATCAGCTCAGTGCTGTGTGACCACCCAGAGGGGTGGCATAGGGATGGTGGGAGGGAGACGCAAGAGGGAGGGGATATGGGGATATATGTATATGTACAGTTGATTCACTTTGTTATACAACAGAAACTAGCACAACATTGTAAAGCAATTATACTCCAATAAAGATATTAACTTTAAAAAAAAGAAAAAAAAATGATATAAAATATGTATAAGCACTGTATAAATGTAGGTTATTGTTTTTCTTGCTACTCCTTTCTTTGAGGATAAATATTACATCCATCACCTGTTCTGAGGTAAATTGACAAAGACAGTTTTCTTGCCAAGACTAAAAATAAGACACAAGAGAGACTTGGTGTTGCCCAGGAGAACACATATGGCTATTTAAGTTTGCACTTTCCAAGAAAGCTAATAAAATGAAATAAGTACTTAAAAAAAAAAAAGTATTACATATTCATTTGGCTGGAGCACTGTAAAGGGAAGGTAACTAGTGAAGGAAGGTTGGGGCCGAGTTGTGAACCATCTTCAGTGTTAAGGAATTTGGACATAATTCACTATGTACTAGGCCTTGTGCCAAGCACTTTATATATATTACCTTGTGAATCTTCACATCAATGCTGTGAGGCTCTGTGAGATTAGATTAGTACCCAACAGCGCTTAGCTGGTAAATGGCAGAGTCAAGATTAGATCTCAGATCTGCTCAGCTCTAAAGGCTATGCTCTTAGCCTGCTAGGCTATCTTGCTGAAGTCAAATACTGCTGGATGCAAATTAATCTCAGGGTACAAACTGGAGGTGAGGCCCAGCTTCAGGGCTGTTGCAGCAGGTTTAAGGTGAAGTAACAAGGGCCTGGATTAGGATATGGCTGTGTGATGGAGAAGAGGCTCTGTGCGAGGAACATCAAGAAGGATCACAAGGTGGGTTGATTTTCAGGGGTCAAGAGACAGGAAGGAATCAAAGATGACTCTTAATTTTTCAGCCTTGGTGCTGAGAGCATGGGGCTGATCTTAAGGGAAACAGAAAAGCCAGGAAAAGTGAAGAGTTTTCCATAACTTCTATTCTTTTTGATTCAGAAGCTGAGTATTGGCCAGGGCAGCACACTACAAGGTAGGGGGTGATTTTAGACAGCGCTCTGCCGGGCAGTGAAACCAAAATGAGTAGAATCCCTGCTGCCCACATGCCCTCAAAATCTTCCCACTGTAAGCCAAAAGATGAGCTCTTTGTTAATAAAATGCCTTTGACTAGAGCTACACCAAAGCCCTGGGGAGATTCTGAAGAGTAGGGAAAGGGAAGGATTTGGCAAAACTTGAGGCTATCAACAGCTTTTCAGGTTATAACTGCCACAGAGCAATGTGTATGTATGTGGAGATACCCAGGACTGAGAAAACAGAAGCTCTCATCAAGTTGCTCTCTTTAGAGAGCAAAATTGGAGGCATGTTTTACTTACATTCCATCACGACAATAAGGAGATATGTGCACGTGCACACACATACACACACACACAGTGGTTTTGCGAGTCACATGACTTGGCAATATTAAATATGCTAACTGCCGCCCCAGAAAACAACTCTGTACAATTTGAGTGTGGTTCTCTTGGATGGAAGAATGTACCTTTCAACCAGCATCGCCTTTCCCACAAAGAACCCTCAGAAAAATGTTCAGCTTTACATTTACCACTTTCATCAAATGCTTGCAGTTTTTACATATTCCTGTTACACTGATTGTACAGTTATATGATGATGTCTATCTTATTTGGAGATATTAAAGAATGATGAATTGTTCTATAGAGGTGAATTTTCTAGTTAAGTATGGGTTATTGCTTGACACCAAATGAAAACAAGTTAGTTCTCTTGGATGGAAACTTTTCTAAAATGGAACAGACACATTTGTCTTCTTAGACAACATTAAATAAAATGAAAATCCATTTATTTTTGGTGTGACTTTGTGATGTTCTCATTGACTGTCAGGAAGGTAGCACTACTTCGTCCTATCGAAATGACCTCAGACCGTTCATGTTCAGAGTTCATGTATCTGCTATTTATTGGTTCCTCACTCCACAGTCTAACTCTTCTCAGAACCATCCTTGAGGCATAAAGGGCAGGAGTACCAGACCAAAACTGAACCAAAGAATGGTGGTTTCTGTGGCATTTAGTGCTTTTGACTGTGTGGGACTTAGTGCAGACTGTCTGATATTAATGACAGCATTCAAATAACTCTTTTTTCATTTCTTATTTCCTGGTTCTGCATAGTTGAGGATTCTGTATAAGAGATCTTCAGATAAATTAGACTTTGTCATACTTTTAGCAGGAAATTTTTCTAATTAATTTTATATGAACTATTTCTGCTAATCCCTACTAGGGAGTTAAGGATTGAACATGTCTAGCCTCTTAAGGAGAGCAGTTGCTAAGTGACATTAGCACATCTGCCTAAGGTAAGAATAGAAGAAAGCTCTTAATCATAATAATAGCAGCTGTAGTATGCAAGCACTCCTCTAAACATTGTACATGTACAACTCACTAATCTTACCAATGACCCTCAGTATTATTATTCTTGTTTTCCAGTAGAGATACCTGAAGCTTAGAAAGGTAAAGTAACTTATTCAAAGTCACATAGCTGGAATTCTCATGGTGTGTGCTCAGACACTACTGTTGAAGGCCTCGCCGCTCATTCTGCTGGACGATTCATCAGAGTTCTCTGGATTTTATGGAGGGACAGAAAGAGAATGAATGGAAGCTGCACTGAGGTCAGAGGTAGTGTCCATATTTGATGTTGATGAAAGAGACAGCATTACTATTCAGTCTTGAACCTCCTCTCTGTTGCTTCAGCAAGAGCACTTACTGATTGTCAGCTATGCAAACAGATTTTTATCATTTATCATCAGCTCTTTTAGACTTTGCTTTTTAAATAGAGAATTTCCTAGATGCCCCAAAGTAGAAACAACATGGAATAAAGCAAGCTGCTAAAGAAAGTCAAGTTCCCAAAAATAGGCTTGATAGAACAGCATGGAAAGGCATAAATTTTTAGCTAGCAATTATAAAGCTACTGCATTAAACTGAAGTAACAGTGGCACAAAGTAGAATGTAATTATTTTCTGTCCAGCACCTGTCTTTGAGTCTGTCACTTCGTTATTCATTTCTGGACATCAGTGAGAAATATTTCTCTCCTTTTTAATCTCTTCCTTATCAGTCAATTGCAGCAGAACATCCCTTAGCTTGAAAGTTATGTATGGAGAGATACATGGGAACATTCAAGAAACATTCAAATGTTGAGTCCCTCTCTCATGCAAACACTGCATTTCTTTCAGTTATGTTTTTAGCCTCCCCTTCTCCTTTCTTCCTCATTCCTTCTCTCCTTTCCTTCTTTCCTTCCAAAAATATTAACTAGGAGCCTTTAAAGGGCCAGGCACTGTGCAGGGACACACACACACACACACACACACACAACCACACACACATATTTTCTAGATATTTGTTTCTATGGAATAGGAACTGTAGCTAGGTGAAGCTCAGTTCAAAATTTATAACCTTAAAAACGGCATCATAAGAGTAATTTTATTAGTTAAAAAAGCAAATATAGTTCTTAGATGATGAGAAAAGTGCACCTGGGAGTTTTTCTGGCCATAGTTGTTTAAAAAAAGAAACAATATAACATATTAGCAGCTAAATGAAGCTAAATTTAGATGTGTGAAAAAATTACACAATTATGTACTACTCAGTGGGTCCCTGAAATTGTGAATAAAAAGGAAATTAGTGGGTTTATACCAGGTACAATGGATAATTCTAATCCCTTGAAAAGAAAGCAGGTTTATTTTTATTCACCCTTCAGAAAAGAAAAACCTAGTTTTAACTAAATAGTAGAGTGTGTTTGAGGGAATGACACCATTAGTGGCTCTCCATAATTATGTCATCAATCTGAAAAAGCATGTAAGGCCAAGTTTACCCCATATACAGATACCATAATTCTAAGGGTCTAAGACTTGATAGAACTGTGGCAGCCCTAAAATAAATTGGGCAACAGGAAGAATTTTTTTTTCCAAAAGAAGAAATATAATGTGAATGACAAACCCTTTAGTTATTCAAGACAATATTTTATCAAGTATCTCACCATCTTTTAAAAAAGGCCACCAGAAACATGACCACCATGCTACCAGGAACTAATGAGGAAGACAGCCCACAGCCACCAGCATGCCTGATGTTGCAAAGGAGGGGCAGCTCAGGAACATTTCTCCAGGTTGCTTGGTTTTTTGAGTCTATCTGTCAGGCTAGTTCAATTCCTCCAAGAATTCCCAGATGTGACAGGCAGTCACCAGCTTTGCTGGGCATGACAAGTTCCATTTCAAGGAGTTCAGTGTGTATTTTCAAGTAGACTGGCTGCTGTTATGGGCCCAGTCAACTTCAGGTTTCAATTGCTTTTCAAGCACTGCTTCACTGAGCACACTCAGCAATCACAGAACCACCCAGACCAGTGTGACAAAGGCTGGCAGAGAACTGGAAAGTCCCTTAAAGGAAAAGCATATTTTAGCAGCTTTCTAAATCAAGCACCCTAAACATACCTTTTTACAGTGACTGATCCTATACCTTCTGATATGGACAAGGAAAGGAGGCATTTCTGGAACTGGGATAAAACCCAGGGAGAAGACGTCCTCCTTGTCTTTGGTGACTTACTTATGCTGACTTGTGAGAGAATATTAGACATTTCTGCTCTCTAACTCAAATTTTTATTAGGCTTTACCTACAGTTTCTAAAATAGCCAGGTTTTAAAAATTTACAAATGTTTTTACTCGGCATCAAACAAAAGAGGTTGAAAAATGGCATCCTACATTTTACACTCACACCAAGTACACATATTAAACATACACACTCACTATGCAAATGGAATTTTCCAGAACTGTCCCTATTTCAAATGTTCTGCCCAGTTTATAGCTCACATCCAAGGCCACCCTGTCTAGATTTTAGTTCTGAAAATATGGTTTCTGGACCCATATTATCCACTATTACGACTCCAAGAGAGAAAGTCAGATTTTGAGTCAACAGATATTTTCTGAACACCTTCTTCAGATGCAAGGTTGGTGTTTTAATTCAATATCTAGTGAAATCAGAAGACTTTTATTACATGGGATATGGCATATTATTTTTTCCTGGTTTTCCTTACCAGCACATAATGGACTTATTGCAACCCTCTTTAGTGAAAAACAAAATGCATAGAACCTTGCAGGAAAATGGATTTTTGTAAGTTTCAATATATAATAACATTTATTATTATGTAACATCATTGTATTGTGACATTTGACAGTTATCATATAAATAACGTTATAGACAATGTAATATAATGATATACACCCACATAATATATTAGGCCACTTAACTGGCTCTGTGGCTTCAAGCAAGTCATCTAACTTTTACAAAACAACAACACTAACATATCATCTTCACAGGTTGTTGTGGGAAAAGTGAATTAACACGTGTAAAGCAGTCAGAAAAGAACTTGGCATATTCTTGGAGAAACTGAACTGGCTTTACAGGTGAGCTAAAAAAACCAAACCAATGAAAAGGTAAGTGCTCAGTAAATGCTGTTGCTATTATTGTTATTATTATTGTTATTATTTAAAGTCCTAGTTTCCTCATCTGTAAACTGGATGGGTGGATTTAATCTTGACGATTCCTACAGTTTCTTTGTTTTGGTGACCTCTGTTAAAGTCCTTCAATTTTCTATGGAGGGACCAATATCCTAAATCAGTGGATCAGGTTAACATTTAACACAAATGAAAATTTACCCTGAGGTATTAAGAGCTCATGGCAGCAAATGGAAGCATAAGAATAACTGTTTTGTCTTGCTCCATGCAAATAACTTCTGTTTGTTTTTTTATAATGCCAGAATGATGAAATGATATTAAGCAGGTAATTTCTCCTGGGGGCTTAAAAACTTGTCCTAGCTTTGAATGCTTCGGGATCCAGGAGGAGAGAGGCCCAGCTCAGCTTTAACAGGGAGTAGAACAGCTTGTCAACTGGTTGTTTTAGCTCCCTGGAGGCTCGCTTGTGCTGATACGGTAATTTTATGTTATAAATCTGGGAGAATGTTTGGACAGGCTGATGGCCAGTTGTTCCAACAACTGCTACTGTAAATCCTTCATTCCCCCAAATGGTTGCTCTCTTTCTCAAGTATCTTCCTAAGCAGAATAAATGCTAGTCATGGGGGCTATAAACTGCTTAAAATTAGGCTTTGAGCTAGTGAGTATGTCCTCTTTTGAAAAAGAGATTTTTTACCTTACATTACCCTGTATTTAGGCTCCACCAAAATCCAAGGGCTGTATTTACTGCACCCAAATGCATTAAAAAAAAGTATTAAAAAATCCTGGTGAGAGACAAAGCAGTCAGGAAGGTACAATTTTTCTAGGGAACAATAGTCCAGAGAAGAAAAAAAAGTTGCTATTCATCAGTAGTTTGATTTCAATGGCATTTTACAAAATCAACCACTTCCGATCAGGCATAGATTTACTGGAAATACCCCTTTCAAAAACAAAAGGAAAAGAAAGACAAAAAGATAAATAGAGCATATATGAGAGAAAGAATGAAAGAGGACTCTCTTTGGTGGTTCGAACTGGTTTCTAACATTGTCCCTGATACAGCTTTCATTGAACATAAAGCATATACTGCACAGTGACCCAAGACCTCTTCAATAATAGGTCACTGTTTTGTTGGTCAATAGCTGGTATGTAAGTAAGCTTGCTGGCTGTATTATACCCAGGAAACAGGAAGCTTACAATGGAACTTTTACCAGGGCCAGCATTATAGCCACATTCATGGAGAATGCAAAATCAAACAAGGTAGGACTGGCAGGGGTACATCAGTGAAAGGCTGCATTCACCACAGATGTCAAGTACAAGCTGGGTCTTCATATTTCTTTTTGTCACGCCATTTCTTGTTATGCTGTGGCTCCTTCACATGGACTGTCTATTTAGGGGACAAAAGTTCTCTAGTAGGTTATATTCCATAATGTCTAAGAATCCATGACACTCACCAAGTCTGCAAATTGCCCAATAAACTGTTTGGACATTAAGTGGATTCAAATTAATTGTATTATATAAACTTCACAAGTGAAAAGGGACAAGTAGTAAAGGTCGTCTCTACATTATCCTCTGTTCAAATGCTGGAATATTCAGTACATGATCATAAACAGCATTCATGTGCAATGTTAATGCTTAGGAAGGGCTTTGTTAAGCAGAGGTGGGGTTGGCATGTTTCTTAATCCAAAGTTTTTTCAAGTGTTCTCAGCAGGGTCATAACACTGATTAACAGGATGACCCCAAAATTTATACTTGCCAAGGCGGATCCCCTACTCAAAGTAGTTTTGAGAATCATGGTGGAGAACCATGGTAGAAGAAGCTGCTAGTAGTACTGAGTCATGTATCCTTATAACCAGACACCTATTCTTTTCTAATAGCATGGCTGGGGGACTTAAGTGCACTATCCATATCTTTTCCCAATAAAACCCAACCTAATGTTTTCAGTGGGGAAATCTCACTGTAACATAATGAATAATTTAATTCTAAAAATGTATACTTAAGAATGGTATGAAAAACGCCAATATTTTAATGTTAAATGAAAAATTTTACTTTAGAAATATATGCTTAATTACAACTGTATTTGAAACAAAATAAATCTAAAAATTTACACATAGAAAAAACATAGAAGGAAACAATAAAAGTCACTGGTGCTTGTGGGGCTGTGGGTGATAGTTTTCCTCCTTTCATTTTTTGGTGGTCTCTAAATTTTCTATAAAAAACATATTTTCAATCAGCAGATATTACTTTCACAATGGAAGAAATAAACAAAATCAAAACTACATTAAAAATTAAGTTTAAGATGATTGTTCACTGAGAGATGTAAAATTAATTTGTAAAAAATAAAAGAATTTGAAATATGAAAAAGTCTTTCTTTGTAAATGAATCATAGAATTAAAAAAAAGCAGTGCCAGAGGGACCTAGAGATCATCTAGATTGTGTGTTCCATCTGATCAGGTCATTTTAAGGTGAGATTTTTAGGCTGGAGAGTTGAAAGTCTGTTCTTCTCACATTAGAAGAGAGAAGAAGAAAAAACACAAGATTTTTATTCAAACAAGTCTGGATTCAAATCTTAATGCTGTTCCATAACTCTGTGTGCCTTGGGCAAATTACTTAACCTCTCTCAACTTCAGAGAGGGAAGGTGACAATAATGTTAACTTCTGTGTTTTTCAGATTTAAATGAGAGGGAAATATATATACACACATGTATATAACTGCTTAATCATTAAAGCACCCTCAAAATGGCAGCTTTTAACATTATCATTATTATTTGACTTCTTTGATTCCTCGGTGGCCCCCAGGCCAGAAGTATTTTGATGCCATTTCTCTTGCGTTTAGAAGAGAATGAAGATAAGTACTGAAATCTCTGTCCTGTGTCTCCGGTACTGGATAGGATAAATATTTAAGGTCATGGAATATTTTTTTAATGGACAAGTTATTGTGATATCATCTCTTGATCTCCATTGTCCTCCAGCTTCTTCCCCACTTTTTCTTTTCCCTTATTTCAAAATTCCTCACATAGCAGTTTCTACTCACTGTCTCATTCCTTTCAGTCTCATTCTTTTTTTTTTTGCGGTAGGCGGGCCTCTCACTGTCGTGGCCTCTCCCGTTGTGGAGCACAGGCTCCGGACGCACAGGCTCAGCGGCCATGGCTCACGGGCCCAGCCGCTCCACGGTATGTGGGATCTTCCCGGACCGGGGCACGAACCCGTGTCCCCTGCATCGGCAGGCAGACTCTCAACCACTGCACCACCAGGGAAGCCCTCATTCTCTCTTGAATGTACCCTATTCATAGGATTTTTGCCCACAACGTCACCAAAACCATGCTCCTTAAGGCCACCAGTGTACTCCATCTTGCTAAATCTGGTGGCAGACTTTTAATACTTATAGTACTTGATGCGTTAAATGCACAAGATCATACATTTATTATAATATATATTTCCATGTATTTGTCACCAGCAAAGCCCATAAACAAGTCCCCGGAAATAAAAACAGAATCTGGGTAATAAAGTCTAACCTTTTTTTCCTTTGTGCTTAGTCTAGTGTCACTTGCTCATAGGGTGCCGCCAGCAGAGGCCTTGCGCCTGGCCCTTCAGGCCAGAGTTCCTAGCGCCGAACGTCGGTGCTGACGCCTCAGCTGGGCAGGCTGTGTGCAGAGGCGCTGCGCCCGACACTGCAATTCAAGATGGCGGCAGTGGGCTGTGTGCAGAGGCGCTACGCCCAGCACTGCTATCTGGAGCCAGAACAGCACAGCCCCGCCCACCTACCAGAACTCCGCTCCCTCCCAGATGACATGATCCCTATAAAGGAGTTCCGCCCACAGCCTGTCAAAAGACTGTGTACTCTAGAGCGTGAGCTCACGCCTCTCCATTCTCTGATCAAAGAATAAAACTTTGCTTTGCTTCTGCACTGAACACGGTCTCGTTGTATTGGCTCAAATGACATTGGGCAGGAGGACCTTTGTTGGGGCCAGACCTTGGTTGGGGTCAGTACCAATTTCTTTACTATTTCTTCCCCACTGGAATGTAGGCTGAAATGAGGACAAGTACTGTTGTATCCCTAGCCCCTAGAATAGTGCCTGGCATGTGGCAAGCATACAATAAAGGTTTGTGGAATGAATGACTGCAAAAGTAGTCTGTTGAGCAAAAATCTATTGCAGGTAACAACAGACTGCCTTTCCCTGAAGGAGACCCTGAGGGGAATGTGAATGTATGTTCCAAGCTGAAGTCCACCCCACGGATGCCGTGGGCAGTTCCTGAGCACATTCTGGACTTCTGTTCAGTGCTTATAATTTGTTGGTATGTGTAATGATTTGGCTTTAAGAGATGCATTTCCCACTTGGATTTTTCTGCAGTGAGCTTCAGTTGCAAATGCCCATGTTTATGTGTATATGATGTATGCTGTGCCTGGCATCTGCTCTGCTTCCTGCCCCTCCGTGTGCCTGTGCCCACAGGGCATCTGGGAGCTGACTGGCATGTTACAAGGGTTAGAAATTCTCCTCTCTGAGCTCTCTGGTTTATTCTATTGGGGATGAGAAAGCTACCAAGTATTCCTAAGCTGGCAGAGTGACAGAATCAACCCACACAAGGAGATAAAACAGCTGTAGTGGAAATGGAGAGCTTCCGAGGACCAATGAAAGAGGAAGACAAAGAGCTTATGGCTCATGGATGGCAGATGGTTGAGGTCTGGTTAGGAAATGAGTTGTTGAGAAACATTTTATCTTAGGCTGAGTTGGAACATGGGCATTTAAAGCTATGCATAGGCTAGTGACAGTCCTAGGAATCTCAAACTTTATCTATGTCAGGATTGGGGTCCTCTCCTTCAACACCCTGATCCGTTTTTTTTTTTTTGTCCACAGTAGAACTTGCAAGTTGGTTCTTGCAAGCCCTGAGTTTTGGGGATGCTGGTGGGGGTGTTATCTGGGCCCTGTACCCTTTCCCCAGAGCACTCAGCCCTTCCAAGGGCATCTCTCTGAAGCTGCAGGGGCTGAGTATGGTGCGTTGAGGTCTGCTGCATTGAGGCTCTAGAAATATAGGTACTAAAAGAGGAGATTTCCATGACTGGAAAAGGAGCTTGCCATTCAAAGTGGCTTTCTGACTTCAGTGTTTCTAAAGGCCCTATCTGGAACAGGGATTACTTCCCTGTGTCTCCTGTCAGTGGATGTGCATGTTTTTGGCAATGTGAAATGGGGGCATGGGGGGAAGGAATGAACAAATAAAAGGAGAGGAAGAAAGATAAATGAGAAGCACTGTTGTTCAATTCTTTGGAAAGATTATTCATCCACCCCAATAATCCCTCTTTTTTCCTTAGAGATAGTGTCACAGAGTGAAAAGAGCAAAAGCTTTGGAGTTAGATACATCTGTGCTTGAATCCTGACTGTTCCATTACGATGCTGGCTTAGGCAAGAAACCTAATTTCTCAAACCTTAATTTCTTAATCTGTAAAATTGGAGAAATAATATCTATCACATAGGATTGTTTTGAGTCTTAAATGAAATATGAGCAAAGTGCCTAGCATAGGGTTTGAAATAGAGCCCACCCTAAATAAGTTTAAAAAATTATAAAAAAGGGTGGGGGGAGAAAATACAGCATCAGACATGGCAGATGTAGGCGTTGTTTGCTAATGTATTCAGCAAACATTTAAATGGAGCATCTACGTTGTATCTAAAAATGTGTGACTCGCTGGGCAAGATGGATATGCCTTCATCGAGGCTAAAGTTGCAGATAGACAAAAACACATGCAAACATAAATAAATGAGAGAACTGTCAAGTGTGATAAATGGTAATAGGAAACAAATAGCGGAATGAAAGGGGGAACTGCTTTATACAGGGTGTTCAGGGAAGGCTTCCTGGAGGAGGTGATGGTCAAGCTGAGAATGAAGAATAAGAAAGCACCAGCCACATGAAGACTGGAGGGAAAGGTTTCAGGCAAAAGGAAGGATATAAGCAAATGTGTTGAGACCAAAGAAGACACAGGGGTGTTTGACGTACTGAAAGAAGACCAGAGTGGCTGAGATGAGAGACCAGTGCTAGAGCAAGGAGAGAAAAACAGGGTGAAAATATTGGTAGTCATTCCTCCGGAAAATCTTTTTAGAGAGTTGGCCACCTCCTGCCCCTAAAGGCTGTGTTGTAAGAGATTTCTCCCTTTGGTTATCATTCTGTCCTCTACAAGTATGGAAACAAAATGATGCCATTTGGTTGAAGTGCAAGTTTGCCCAAATGTTTGAATCATTAGTATTTGACTGTTTCTTAGTGTCGTTAGATGAGAGGATGGTGGGGTTTTGTTAATACTCTATGCTCTGCTGCTCTCCACAACAACCAAAACTGTCCCCCCATTAGCTCAATAACAGAATTCCTCCAGCCCATTTCCTGGGGAAGCCTGGCAAAAGGACTCATACTCCAGACTTTGCATTCATGTAGCACCTGCTGGAACCTGCTTGGTGGAATTTGTTTTTCCCCTGACCCAGGTCCCCTTGGAGGCCAACCACTGCCACAAAAACTCAAACTCCATTTCTTGGCTCCCAAGTCAGCCTGCCTCTACCCAGAGGGCTGAGAGCTGTAATGCTCCTCCCCTTGGGTGGAGGCTGCCCCTCCTCCCACCTGGAACTTTATTTCACTCAGATCTGGAGGCTCTGTGTTCCCTGACCTTCAAAACCAGAGCAGTAGACTTTGAACAGGTGACGACAGTAAGGTAGGAGTGGTAGGAGGAAGCCTGATCAGACCACTTGCTAGCTGAGTGACCTCTAGTCACTCCAAGCAACTTTTCTGTCTGTAAAAATAGGGATGGCATTATTTGCCTCTGCTGTAGGAAAGATAAAATTGCAAAAAGCAACTGGCAAGCTAGGGATGAATTACTCCCTTTCCTCCCTCCTCTTCCACTTCCCTCCTTTCTTCCCTTCCCTCCACCAGTCGGCGACGCCTTGAGCCTCTTGTCTTTTATCACTGAATGGCTCGTCGGTGGCATGTGCAGACAGCCCATGATGTGGTGTGAGACCCCAACAGTCATTCTCACCACTGTTATTAGTCATGGCCGAGCGCATGGAGGAGGATGTGATCACAACATCTAAAATCAAGTCAGTTTGGGGCCAGTTTTACTTAATAATTTTCTCTTTCTCTGCCCAGCCCCCCACCAGGCCTGCTCTCATTGTATCAGGATACTTCATTTGCTGGTATCTTTGAAAAAGGAGGAGTTTCACATAAGGCAACTTTTAATTTATTTCACAGGGGTGGGGTCCAGACATCAGCAGTTTTTAAAACTCCCCAGGTGATTCTAATGTGCAGCCAAGGTTGAGAATCACTATTAAGTGGTTTCTTAACACCCCAAGCCTCTATACTTCTGTGAACTATGTATCTATGTTTCTATGAATTAAAAACGAGAAGAAGTAGGGTAAGGAAACTAATGTGGCTGCCATGGGCCAATGCTAAGGCCCACAAGGACAGGGGAAGTGTTAGTCACATCGCTATGGAATGAAGATGACAGACCAGCTCCAGAACAAGGCCTGAGCACTGGCCCTACAGTTGATAGCCATGTGCTGACAACAAACAGTAGAAGTGGGCTGAGAATAAAGAAAATACAAAGGCCAAATGAGAAGGAAAAAGAAAGGAAGTATTATTTAATGTAAAGGAGGAGATTTGTGGGTAAAATATTTAAATTCCCTTTAAGGGAGAAGATGGTCAAGTAAAAACCCAAAGATAAATGATAGAGATAATAGTAGAGTGCTCTTTATGCAGTGTATGTTTGTCTTCTGATTGGGAAAAATTTTCTCAGGTCAAGGTTTGGGTTTGGGGAAGGCAGATCATGAATTGGGAGAATGATATATTGGGCAACATGTGATCAACACCAGGCTAATGGCCCTGCCTGAAACCTTGGAATTTGATGAATGTATTCATTTACTGAGCCTCACATCTAATAAGAAGCATAAATACTAATATAGAAGGAAGTGTGGGTGAATGAGATCAAATGGTAGAAGGTATTTTATACACATTGATTAGCATGGAAGAGAAAGCAGAAAGTATTTGGTTTCAGAAACCTGGTTTACAAATAATCCACACATATAAATAGCCTCTCTAGCTCCTTCCCATTTATCCCCCCCACCCCACAACCCTCCACTCCCCTCTTCCTCCTGCAAACACTGTGGGTCAAAACCAAAACTTACATGTTTGAGTAAAATTGTGGAATCAGAAGTAGAGGAAGTGTCTTACACTGTTGGTGGGAGTATAAATTGGTGCAGCCACTATGGAAAAACATTATGGAGGGTCTTCAAAAAACTAAAAATAGAGTTGCCATTTGATCCAGCAATCCCACTCCTGGGCATATAGCTGGACAAAACTATAGTTTGAAAAGACATACGCACCCCTATGTTCATAGCAGCACTATTTACAATAGCCAAGACATGGAAGCAACCTAAGTGTCCATCAACAGATTAATGGATAAAGAAGATGTGGTATATATATATATACAATAGAATATTATTCAGCCATAAAAAAGAATGAAATAATGCCATTTGAAGCAACATGGATGGACTTAGAGATTGTCATATTGAGTGAACTTAAGTCAGAAAAAGACAAATACCATATGATATCGCTTATATGTGGAATCTAAAATATGACACAAATGAACATATCTACGAAACAGATACGGACTCACAGACATGGAGAACAGACTTGTGGTTGCCAAGGGGGAGGTGGGGTGGGGAAGGGAAAGATTGGGAGTTTGGGGTTAGCAGATGCAAATTATTATACATAAGATGGATAAACAACGAGGACCTACTGTATAGCACAGGGGACTATATGCTATATCCTGTGATAAACCATAATGAAAAAGAATATGAAAAAGTATATAAACTGAGTCACTTTGCTGTACAGCAGAAATTAACACATTGTAAATCAACTATATTTCAATAAACTTTTAAAAAAAGAGCTGTGACAAAAAAAGAAGTGGAGAAAGGGAATAAGCTGGGAAACACCTATTTTGGAGAAGTGATTTTCAAACTTTAGTCCTATGATCTTTAGTTGAATGAACTGTTACTGGAGAAGGGTTACAGAACTAAGATGAATTTAAAACAGAGAAAGGGTGGGCTGGTGTCTGTCATATTCAGCATGTTTTTTATTCTTGCCTTTACCCATCATGAAGATGCTGTAGGAAGCAGAGTTTGGAAATGGTTTGAATATGACAGTTGACATCAGAAGATTTCCAAAAAAGACTCAACATCCTACCTCTTCATTGCCCTTCCCACCTGTATTTCCCCCTTCATTTGTTATAGTACCTTAAAGTCCCCTAATCAATAATTCCTTTGGTTCAGTAAGTTTCCTCTATTGGAAGCTCAAGTACGTTACGGAGGTCAAAGAGCTATCACTCCTGCTGCTGGGATTCCAGGTTCCCAGACAAGATGCTCTGCAGGGAGGACTTGGAATTGTAGGAGGTGGGAGATGGGTCACAATGGAGGAACAAGATGGGGATGTCCCAAAGAAGGGAATGACAATCTTTTCCTTCTTTCCTACTACATTTCTTGGTTTCTTGTTCTCAGACTCTTTATAGCAAACCAGAATTTTGCTAAATTATTTACATTGCTTTATGAGAAAATGGATTCTGGGTTGTAAATAGATCCTTGGATCACAGCCCATTTATAAGCTGATGACTTCCTGAGATGCATGATTGACTGTTTTGCATGGAAGAAATTACGTGTACAAACTCTTATTGAGAAATGTGGAGGTTCACACATTTAAAAATTTCTCAGAGTTTAAATGTTTATCCAAATGGGATTATCTCTGAGGAACTAAAAGGAATGTGAGACAATGTTTATGGCTCCCATGATTCTAATTTGGTTGCTGCCAATGGAGAGGTCTCTAATGTAGTGGTTCTTAACTCTTTGGGGTTATTTGTACCTTGGGGAATCTGAGAATTGAATGCATTCTTTCCATGAAAGGCGTACACACACACACAGAATCTTATGTATATTTTCAGGGGATTCGCAGAACTCCCTAGAGACTTCTAGTTGTTCTTAAACACTAGGCTAAGAATTGTTAGCCTATTGAACTCAGGGAAAACACTAGCCCATGTATTCCTATTTACAACAGAAAAAATCCTATTTGGGAATAGGCTGTAGGGTAGGGGTGAAGAATCCATCCTGGTGCTTGTAGAGCCTACTGCATTTAACATTTGAGAGAGGATTCAAGAGCTTGCACAAAATACAGAAAGATGTATAAGGCACAGTCTTTTTCCTCAAAGAAAATTAGGTATGGAGAGGCTAGAGTATAAGGGACAAGAGTAGTAGTGCTGGTAGCTGTGCCTGGAAAGGAGGACTAGATCTGGATCACGGAGGATCCTGAATTCTAGGTTAAGAAACTGCACCTTAATTCTGAAAGCCAGTATGTTCCAGCCTACAGTCATCCTTGTACAATCTTCATCTTTTGGCCATATCTATATCCCAACATGACAATTAGATCTTTTTTTCAAACTGATTCCCCTTTAAAACTTATATTTTTAAAGGCTTAATATATACTTATATTTTGCATTTTATTGTAATCATTTCAAATACATATGCAAAAAACTATATCTCCTAAAATAAAAATATGAATTTGCATTCTACCTAAAATGATCTCATGCAATCAGCAGTAGGTATTCTTCACTTTGGGAAACACTAGAGAGTGCGATGGGGACTTCTGAGTGGGTGGGAGGTTATGTTATGAGAGATGCTCTGTAAAAGGAATCCTTCAGCAGTTGAGTGTCAGTTGGAATGGAGAGCCTGGCGGTGGTGAGACCAAGTAGACACCAATGGTCTAGGTGAACACAGTGAGACCCTAGACCAGGGAGGCAGAGGGAAAATGCAGACTGGAGGTGAGATGGAGTCTTCCTAGAGTTGGAACTCAAACCAATTGTCATGTAAACCATTTAGTAAGTCAGCTCCTAAAGGAATAATATAATACAATAATATGTTTATTTTTGTGCATTATTTATATTTATTTATATTTTAATGCTTGTTATATTTTCCCTTTGCCTTAATCTACTAATATTTAATGAATATGGTTGAAAAAAGTCAGGAGCATTAAAGTTCTATGCATTTATATTGGTTATGAGAGAATGTGAGACCTGGATAGTGGGGTTAAAAATCAGATGGCCATTTTCTGTATACTTCTCTGGTCTTTCCCAATTTAAAAACTTTTTCTGGTTAGCTTAAAAATAGACATGATTCTTGTCCCATTGCTGTGCAGCTCAAATGACACAAGGAGTGCAACAGACCTTTGTCTATTATAAAGTGTTATTATACATCATTAAATGAAAGGTGTTATTATGATCAGCTGTCTTGGCAAGGAATTGTGTAAATGACATTTCCTTCAAATTTCTTTTTTATTTCAATGAATATTTTCTGAGAAGACATAGGAGAGTTGATCTCTAATTGGGACTTCTAGTTAGTCTGATTAAGATATTATGCTGGAAAAGAATAATTTCACTTAGCCCTTGATGCAGAAATTTCAAGTGATTTGGACACTGTACTTACATTTTCCTTGTAGGAATATAATGGCTACAGGGGCAGAGGGTATTCCAGGAATATCAACCAACAATGTATTCTTTTATTTTCCTTCCAGGACTCTAAAAATCTACTAAATATTTGTTCAGATTATTCTAGGAATGAAAGAGAAAATTGGCTCCTACTTTAAAGTCATTTTAACTTGGTCATACCTGATATTTTGAATATGAAATCAGCTGAAATATGGTGGAAAGAGCAGAGGACTTGCAGAAAGATGTTCTTGGTTCAAGTCTTGGGGTTGCCACTGACTAAGCTACATGACGTTGGGCCTGTCACTTAAGTCTTTGAGTCTTGGTTTCTCGCTGTAAAATGGAGATTCTAATACTGACCTTAGCAAGGTTGATTGTAGTATCAAATAAGATGACAAGAAAATTGTCTTCATTAAAAATAAAGTGCTATATAGACATCATCATCGTTACAATAAAAGTATTTATTGAATGCTTTACATATGTTAACTCATTTAATCCTTATAATTAACCCCATAACATAAATATTATTATTATCTCAACTTCCTGGAGGAGAAAACTAAAGAGATTAAATAACTTGCTAATGCCATGTATTAAATGACAGATCTGGGATTTGAAGCCAGGCAAACTGACTCCAAAGCCTTCATCATCCTTATTCCTAGAATAGTGATATTCTATCACCTAAAAGAGTTTCAGAACTTCCAAAAATTAATCAGTAACTCAGTGTGTTTTGAGAACTAATATGAAAACATTTTTAATGGAACAATATTTCTCCTCTATCCTCTTTCCATCTCATTTAAGACATTTGGATTTAAATTGTTACGATGATAGTCAAATGAACTTAAAAGGAGCTAGGTACAATTCAGCATTGGTCTCAAAGAGCATTTCTATTTCTCCCCATACACTGTGTTAGAGAGAACTGTTTTCTAAACTTGATACATGACTTTGATTTTCAGTCATTTGGCCTAAAAAGCCTTTTTTCAGCTCTAAGAGGTTTTATTTCCTTCATGACCACACGAGATCTACTGCACTTGTTTGGCCATTGGTGTTAAACAGGGAAGGCGCAGGCTCACTCCTCTCCTGTCACATGGGAGTTTACATATAAATATGTTTCCTCTTTTCTGTCCTCTCCATCTGTGGTGATGAGCAAGGAAGGAAGATGGAACGTGAAGATGGAAGACAAGTGACTCAAGTCAAACTGTGCCCCAGTGACAATTATAACTATCGATAGGACTAGGGAGAAAACAAGGGTAAGAGCAGGTATCTGTGCTTGTACTCTGATTAGCATCTGTAGTGACTTGTCACATAACTGTAATGATAGATGAGGTTACTGAGTATTTCCTAGGAGCCACAAACTGTGCCAACATTCTTTGCACAGGCTGAAACACTCAACTCTCCCAGCATCCCAGGGTGGTGGAGGGGTAACTGGGATCTTCAGGAATATCTCCTACACGATGCTAAGGTATCAATGCGTCAAGGTACGCTAACTGCTCCTGTCTATTGTATTAAGAGTCTTACAAACATCTATTTTTCTAAGCAAGGAACATCTTGCACTTTGTGGTTCTTCCTCAGATATAGGATACCCATGTGTGAAAGGAGAGGAAACCTGTTTGTTTAGAAGTCATGCTTGCTTGGTTTTTATGAATCTATGAAATGACAAGTAGAGAGTTGTCTCTCAGTTTCCTAAATGTGGTTAGAGAGTTGTGATGGGACATCAGCATATGCTTTACATATGCCCTCATAAAAGTAGTACATCTCCCTGCATTGGAAGGTAGCAGAGTAGGGCCTCCAAAGACTCACCTGTAAGGCACAGAAAACACCCCTCTGTTGCCTTCCCCAGTGTCTAGTGGATATTCATCAGCTCTGGAGCCTGGGACCATCAAGCAGAGAACAAGAAGCCACGTGAATGATGTCTGGGTACTGCTTGGCCTTGGACTTGGTAGGGCATAGACATAGGGCATGTGAAATCCTCGTGCCAGTTTTAATCTTTTGGTATTGTGATATTTGTCTCATTGTGGTTAGAAAAAAAAAGAATCAAAGCATAATCTGTACCAGTAAGGAAGAAGCTCTAAATGTGGCAGATCCTGGAACACATAGGTATTATTATCACTCTCTTTTAAAGCTGAGGGCCCTGGGGCTCAATGGAAGTTAAGTCTCTTGAGTGCTGAAGCCAGAACTGGAATCCAGGTTTGTCTGCTTCTACAGCTTGCTCCTTATAACCACTGCATTGGGATACCTCCCATAGGTCCAGCAACTTAAGCAGATGGCCCTGAATCAAATCTATGTCCATAAACCATATCTATGACGCCCTAAGGAGACATGCTGCTGTGTTAATGAAATTTTTAGGGCAATTTATGGATACTGAATCTGTATCTTTCTGCCTTAATGTATATTCATCTGAATTCATTCATTCACTCACTCATCCATTAAACAAAGATTTATTGAGCATCGGCTACATATATGCTATGCTACTAAGTACAGCTAGGGGTGAGTGAGAATAACGAATTGGACAGAGATTCTGCTCTTAAGAGTTTACATGGGAAGTTAGAGATACACATTAATAACTTAAGGTATAAATGATAAGTACCACAAGAGAGTTGCAAATAAAGGAGTGAGGTGTCTTCTAGGTGTGTGTGTGCACATTTGCATGTACATGCATGTATTTGCATGTGTTTGGCAACTGGTTACGTCTAAAGAGAGGGTTCTAAACTTGAACAAATTCAGGGAAGTAGGAAATAAAAAAATGACTGCAAGATTAGTTTGGTTAGTGTAAGGGGTCCATAAAAAAGTGATGGAATGTAAGGCTGGAACTATAAGCAAAACGTTATACTTCATATTCAAATGATTGATGTGATTGGTTCTCTGCTCCAGCAAGAGTACCTGGCATTACTATAGAGCAGGGGGTCAGCAAACCACAGCTTGTGGGTCAAATTTGGTCCATGGCCTGTTTTTCTGTGGCCAGTAAGCTGAGAATGGTTTTTATCTTTTAAAGGTTTGTTTAAAAACAAATAAGCAAACAAACAGAAAAATTATATGACAGAACTGCATGTAGTACACAAAACCTAACATACTTACCATCTGCCTCTTTACAGAAAAGTTTACCAACCTCTGCAGTGTATAAAATGGATTGTTGGTGGGATACTGGATTAGGGGAAACCATGTTAATAGGGAAGAGTGATAGGAAAGGAAGAAAGGGAATGTCTGAGAGCATGGACTTTGGAAATGAAGGAGCCTAGAGGAAGACAAGGCTTAATATGTGTAATTTGGGAATTGTCTCAAAATGATAACTGAAGTCAGAATAAGGAATGAAAGCGGAAAGAGCCAAGAACTGATCTTTTTATTTTTTTGCATTACGTGGGCCTCTCACTGTTGTGGTCTCTCCCGTTGCGGAGCACAGGCTCCGGACGCACAGGCTCAGGGGCCATGGCTCACGGGTCCAGCCGCTCCGCGGCACGTGGGATCTTCCCAGAACGGAGTACGAACCCGTGTCCCCTGCATTGGCAGGCGGACTCTCAACCACTGCGCCACCAGGGAAGCCCCAAGAACTGATCTTTGATAAACATCTTTTTATAGTGTGGGGAGGAAGAAGGGGAACTAGCAATAGAAAGATATATGAACTGTAAGAGAAATGGCAAGGAAACAGAATCTACAGAGTCTAACATCACTGACTCCTCAGGAATGTAACTTAGAAGAGGGAAGGGGAGTTAACAGCATCAAATGCTACAGAGAAGTTACTGAAAAGGACACAAACCTGATGACCTAATATCTTTGCTTCAGTTTATTCCATTAGCACATTTCTATGTCCTTGGCTTTTCCTTGCCTTAAGGTGCCCTACCCAAGTGAGAATGTGATGATATTGAGATGCTATAGCTTCAGCTGCTCGGACATAATAGTGACCTATTCCTTAAATTTAGCTTCTCAGGTTGCACGTGTCCATCATTTTCCAAAGAAAGGTAGGTAGCAGGTCCCCTCCAACTCTCCCCAAACTACCTCTTCTCTATACCTGTAGACATCCTTGGTAGATTCTTGACATCTGATGTCTTTAAAAAATCAGTTTATCTTCATTCTTGTACATCCTGAATTGACTAGAGATGAATAAAGAGATTGCCCAGTATGACTGAAGACCTAACTGAATTAGAACCAATGACTCAGCTTTGGGAGTGATGGCTTGGACTCTCAACTAGGAGCAGGACAAAGAAAACCACACTTTAAAATATGCTTTCACATGGATGATCTCAAGAATTTGATCTCAGACTAGCAAATTATGGAAAAGCTTGGCATTCAAGTTTGATATGAATAAAGTGATGGTGGTGGGGGGAGGGGAGGGTGACTGTATTTGGAGGTGGGAATGGAATTTAAAGTCTTGGATTTTAGAGCAGCATCAGTCTTGAGCAGAGACATGATCCTCAGGTGTGACTGGGAAGTGGTGGCCAGACGAACAGCACTGGCCCCTAGCAGGTCCAACGGCTGGGAGAGAAGGGTAGCAAATTAGAGGAGCCATCAGTGTGTAAGTGGAAGTAGTGAACTAGGAGCCAGGCGGGTGCCATCCTCCACCATGACTTGTTTAGGGCCACACGTACCATGGGGCTTACACTGCTGAGTCTGACCAGTACCCCATCACTACGGAGTGTCAGGAGCAAAGGTACTGCCCAGCCTGGGACTGGTGGGTTGGAAGTGGTGATGGGAGGAGGTTTCTGCAGGAGCTCCAAGAGGCAGGAGGTGGCACTGTCCTCTGGAACTAAAAGGCTCTGTGGTTTCTACACACGCAATCAGCCTCAGAGTACGCTATGCCACTTTTCCTGTCCTCATGTTCTTTATGACCAGATCCCTCTTGAGAGGAAGGAGGTGGCGGGCCACTGATCCCTTACATTTGCCCCCAAATTACTATACTGGCTGGGGACAGTTTTTATTGCTTTACTTTAAATTTTTTCCTGAATAACAATGATGGAATTTAGCTCATGGCTTGGTTTCTAGGGGGATATATCTTCTCAGAAGGTGACAGAATTTCAGGTGTTTTGACCCAAGTTGGGAAGCAAGCAGAGGAGAAGTGAATTTCTTCAAGAACAATATGAAGTTAGTAGAAAGCACTCACACAAAGGGCCCATCAATGCATATTTTCCATAAGGTCACACAACCCAGAGGCCTGGGTTTCACAAGCATCTATAGTGCAGATCTTTATGACATAGTTAATAGGATGCTGGGATGAGAAAGATGTACGATCAGCTCTAGAACCAAATCCCTAAGTTGAACTTGGCAATGAATGGTTAGGTTGACCTTAGGATATGACATCCCACTTCATTTGTAAAGGAAATCAAAAGAAACTTGAAGAGGAACCTTCCTTCACTATCGGTGGAAATGTAAACTGGTGCAGCCACTATGGAGAACAGTAAGGAGGTTCCTTAAAAAACTAAAAATAGAACTACCATAGGATCCAGCAATCCCACTCCTGGGCATATATACCCGGAAAAGACAAAAACACTAATTCAAAAAGAAACATGCACCCCAATGTTCATAGCAGCATTATTTATAATAGCCAAGACATGGAAGCAACCTAAGTATGCCAAAGAAGATGTGGTATATATATATATATATATATATATACACACACAATGGAATATTGCTCAGCCATAAAAAAAGAAAGAAATAATGCCATTTGCAGCAACATGGACGGACCTAGAGAATAACATACTAAGTGAAGTAGGTCAGTCAGAGAAAGACCAATGTCATATGCTACCACTTATACATGGAATTAAAAAAAATGATACAAAGGAACTTATTTAAAAACAAAATAGACTCACAGACATAGAAAACAAACTTATGGTTACCAAAGAGGAAAGGGGAGGAGGGATAAATTAGTGATTTGGGACTAACAGATGTACACGACTATATATAAAATAGATAACCAACAAGGACCTACTGTATAGCACAGGGAGCTATATTCAATATCTTGTAATAACGTATAATGGAAAAGAATCTGAAAATTCTTTATATATATATATAAAACTGAATCATTTTGCTGTACACCTGAAACATTGAAAATCAACTGTACTTCAATTAAAAAAAAAGTTGCAAAGAAACTCTGTACCTAATACTTGATGGATTAAATCTCCAGTGGGGGAATAAAAACTCTAGACTACCTAACTGAGAAAAGAAAAGAAAAAAAAAAGCAACTTGCAGGATGTAAAAGTGAAGAGGAGCTCCCTGAGCAATGCTGCTGTGTGTGCTAAACCAGGCGGCCTGGAGAAGGTACCTGGGCTCTGCAGCAGGACAGACCTAGTGTGGCTCTTCCTGGCTGTGCGCACATCTCCTCACCTCCCCAGCCTCAGTTCCCTCCCCTGTTTCTTTCTTTCCCTCCCTGAGAAAAATAATGCCTACCTCCTTCCACCTCCTTTCTAGAGCATCTAGTACTGTCCACACACATAGTCCTTCAAAAATGGAAATTATTTAAATTACATTTATGATTTTAAAAATCCTAATTTCTGTCCAGATGTGGATGGAAATCAGGACAATTTACTGCTTGTTAAGATCACATGTCCTTAGCCTAGAGCTAGGGATACCTCACGTTTCTTAGAATAAATATCTCGCATGAAAATGCAGCTGACCTTACAGCAGGGGCCATGATTAAGCAACAAGATAATTATCAGACAGAAAGAATCCCAGGGAACAGCCCTGTAAAATACCCAGAAAAGTACATTCAGCCTCATTTGATTTTATGACTTCTAACTGGTCCCTAGAATTTTGAGCCTCACTGCCTTTCTAGGAACTTGCAGGACTGCTGAAATGCATAGCTCTGGTAAGCTTTCACAGTCATTGGCCTTACCATTGGAAAATCCTTAATCCTCAGTTAGGAGAAAATCCCTGCTGCAAGCATGCAGAAGCTCAGTTCCATGCCCTCCTTGGGAGTGCAGGAAGCACATGGGCTGAAGTGCTGTGAGCTAACTGCCTCCGAGATGGGAGGACGCCAGTGGCACTTTCAGGATTGGCAGAGGCTCTGCTGGGACATCAGCGGTCATGACTGTGAACCCAGTCTGCACGTGGGCTTCTCTCTGCAGGGCGGCCAGACTACTTAGATTGGATACTCAAGGATTAGAGGTGTTGCCCCATCCTCCTCATCTCACTCCTCTCCTCCCAAACCTAGAAGCTGCTGAAAGGCTTTTCACAAAGGCTGTGTGATGCTTTCTGGAGTTGGATCTTGTTTATTTGAATCAAATCTTTCTTTTTCTAAATATTTAGTTCCTTAAACTCAGAAACGGCCTCCTTCCCTCCGTCCTGGCAGCCTCAGTGAGCACCTGTGCGTGCCAGCCACCGTCACATACACAGGGACACCATCGTGAGCAAGACAGTTCCAGCCCAGGCCCAGGGATCTATAGTCTAGTGGGGAGCTGCCTGCAGGCAGCTCTCTCTAGTTCTTCTCCTCACCACCTACCTGCCTGTGGTTGAGCCTTTTAGGGTCTGGCCCTGGTGCCCCTCTGGAGGAGCTGTGCCCCTCTACGTCTCCGGAGATAATCACTCCAGGATACCTACGCAGACTTTGAGATCGTCAAAGCCTGAGTGAGGCTACTGCTCAGGTCTGAACTGCTCCTTCGCCTCCCATCAGCAGGTGGGCTCACATGGCCTTTGAGAATAGTCTCCTCTCACTGAGGCCTACCTCAAATCGACCCAGAGTGGGTGATTCACTGCATTTGCTTCAATGAGACAATTTCTGAATAAAAATACTTCCCACAGAGATGAAATACCAATGATTTTTTTTTTTTTTTTTTTGCGGTACGCGGGCCTCTCACTGTTGTGGCCTCTCCCATTGCGGAGCACAGGCTCCGGACGCGCAGGCTCAGCGGCCATGGCTCACGGGCCCAGGCGCTCCGCGGCATGTGGGATCCTCCCGGACTGGGGCACGAACCCGTGTCCCCTGCATCGGCAGGCGGACTCCCAACCACTGCGCCACCAGGGAAGCCCACCAATGGTTTTTAGTCTAGTTCCTGATTTACTCATCAGGTGACTCTGGGCTTCTGTAAGGTGAGGATAATAACTGTACCTCTCACATTGGGACAGTCACCAAGATCACGTGAGCTAATACATGGAAAGATCTGGCACCCCGCCTACTCCTTCAGTGTTAGCTCAGGTTATTTCTGTGCACCGTAACAGAAGGTCTCTGTGCTGACACACTTCTCAGACATTTTCCCCAGATGTAAGAAATGTTTCAGTAGTTATTGAAGGACACTTCGGAAATTACAGAAATTCCCACCCTTCCTTGGCTACGTTTCTCCATTTTCCACCTGTACAGATGAACAGATCAGCCTGGACCCTGTGTCACTAAGATCATTGATACTAAGCACATCAGTGATTCATGACTCACAAGTCAAGTGAAACTCCAAACCTAACAGAGTATCAACTGAAGCATTTTCCAAGAGGAAAACCCATGCTCTCTCTTCACCTCATTGGGTTGAGGCAATCGGAGCATTCAGGTGAGCTTCAGTAGCAAATGATGCTAGAACCCTGCTGCCCACACTTCATTAGATCCAGGCAGAAAAGTTTCTTAGCTGCTGAAGGGAGGAAGCTACAGGGGCCAGTGGAGGCTGAGGATGGTTGTGAGCTTGTCCAGAAAGGAGAAACAGTGGGTGTGTGATTCAAGAAAATGGTTAAACAGAGGGAATGTGGGGAGGTCTCTGCCACCCATGGACACAATGTTACCTACCAATTCCTTCTTCTTCATGCACTCCATGAGGATGATGAACAGGTGCTGAGCTTGGGTTCGAGTGTATGTGAAAGTCTTCTGGATGGTCACCAATAGCTGGTCTCTCAAAGATTCGTTTATAAGTCTGCAGTGAAAAAATGTTGAAAGCGGGTTAACTCAGCTCCTATTTAGTACATATTTCTGACAAATATAGAACACGAAAAAGCATTATGAGGATTTACTTTAGATAGGAGTTATTTCTTCCCATATTTTTTTTCTATAGCAGTTATTTTGATTGTGATAATTTTTTTTTAAAGTGCGTTTAAAAATAAATCCATTTCAACATCTCAGTACCTAAATGAGTAAAGGAAGAAGATGGATTTAGTTCTTTTTTGGCTCTCCCTTTTTTCTTTCATATGGCATATGTCTAATGCCCTCTTGCTCAAGTGCTGTTATCAAAAAAATACCCTCAATTAATCCTTTGCATCTTGGTAAAAATTTACTATTAATATATTACTTATTTGAAGGAGATTTAAATTTCACCTTCAGGTCTAACTGTGGAAAGAAAAATTTTGTCTCAGTAAGGGATTTCTGAGTATCAGTGAGGAGAAATAGGACTTATGTTTCCTCTAAAATCATTCCGTGAAGGTAGTAGCTGATCTGGCCCACAATTCAGGTCCTCACTATTTATGTTGAACTTTTGCTGTGTTGTGTGCCAACAAGAGTCTGACCCATAAAGAGGTATTATACTGACTACTTTATTTAAAGATAGTTTTCGTATTATAGAGGAGTGAATTAAAACAAGGAAGGTGCATCGTATCAAGTTAAAGCTCAATTATCTCTTGCATGTGGACGAATCACAATTAATTTTAACTCCTTTACCACGAGCCTGGTGAGAACTGGTCTATCTCCATCAGCCATCAAATAGCAGGAAAGAAAATTCACTTTGTATTAATAGATACTATTCAAAATCAGGAAGATAAAACTTCTCTTAAGGACTAATTTGCCTAGTACTTTACAGTTTACAAATTGTCTTCACACATGAAGCAACAACAACTCCTAGATAAAATAGTATACTATAATTATTATCTCATTTGGTGCCTACAGAAATTTGATAGACAAGAGATCTGTCCAATTCAGAAGGGAAGGATATTTTAGCCAGAAAGAGCCAGATGCTTAAGGTCATTCAGAAAACAAGTGGCACAGTCAAAACCAGAACCTAGTTCTTCTGATTCCTCGTCCGGTGCTCTTTCCACTACACCACGCTGCCTTGTATTACACCTCGCAATACACAACTGCCTCTCTTTATCACTGTGGCTACTTGAGCAGGAAATTATAAAATTTCCTTTATTTGTTTCTTAAAAGAAAGCAAGATGAGAGGCTTGAGAATGTCTTCATATCACTGACCTGCTGTGCCCCAGGATTGTGTGAAGATTCACCTAGACCCACGAGGCTGGATATTATGGTGGCCCTACTTTGAGGCAGCTGCACTCCCCATGATAGAATTATACCAAGGATCCTGGAATGCCACTCACCTTGATGGAGGATTCGGTTACCCTTTTGGGCCCCCAGGAAGATTTATATCATGAACATATACATTCAGAAAAAGAGAATGATCCAGATAAAGTTGAAAAATGATACCAAATCCTCTCAAGATTACTGAATTATTCTGGAGGACTCTGTACTCTTAGTTGTGAACCACTCTGAAACCATCCATTCATTCATTCATTCAACAATTGCTTAGTGATGTCTATTTAGTGCCAGACACTGTGGTGCATGCCAGGGCTACAGGGATAGATGAGATATACACACTCACAGCCTTCAATGGGCTTACACACCAGTGGAGTAGAAAGACACGATCCAGCAATTCAACTATAATTTACAGTGGTCAAGAAGCAGAGAAGCTTGTGACAGTTGAATACAATCTAATCTAAGGGGTTCGGGGCAGACTTCTTTGAGGAAGTGCTCTTTTATCTGAGACTTGAAGAATGGAGGAGCATTTAGCATGGGGGGGGGGGGGGGGGGGGGGGGGGGGGGGGGGTGGTAAGAGCATATTTGGCAAACAAAACCGCATGAATAGGACTAGTTTGGAGAAAATAAAGAAGGCCAGTATGGCTAGAGAACAGAGAGCAAAAGAAAGAATGGAACAAGATGAGGCTGCAGAAGGGGTAAGCAAGGGCAAGATCATGGGAAATTTTCAAGACTGTGTTAGAGATTTGGATTTTTATCCCGCAGGCAAGGAGAACCATTGAAGGATTTAAGTTGGAGAGTAACATGATTACATTTGTGTTGCCAATTAATTTTCTGTAAGAGTCAAGACATGAGCACTCATACCTGGGCATGTGTCTACTTGACAGTCTAGAGGTTTTTGCAATATCAAGTGCACATAAATGTTGTACGTGATTAACAACAGAAAAGACTCCCCTGATTAGCCACTTGATAGATCCAATCACTCATCTGCAGGTGTTTAATTTTGACAACAACTCAAAATTTGTTTTCTATTGCCAAACATCTGTAATGAAATCCCAGTTCCCTGAGGTCATTAACGGTTTGAGGGATCTGTCTGTCACTTGTACCCAGTCTGTCACTTTGTAACAATTCAGAAATGATGTACAACTCAGCTGACTGTGGGCTTCAGTGGCTAGGAGAGCTGAAGGACACTAAGCATCTTATACCTTTTAGTCCAATTTTGCAACTGACTGAAATCGTGGCTTTGGTTAAATCATTTAGCAACAAAAACCATGGATTCTACTTCTAGAAGTACAAGAATTCTCTAGGTTGGTGTTTTCCAGAGTGTAGGAAAACTGTCACTGCTGGAGCTGAGATGAATTTAGGTGGAACAAAGGTGATTTGGTCCTTTCAAAGCATTAGGTTATACTCATTAAATATTAAATAACTGTTATTCCTGGTTTACTTCTTTTTCTGTCCTGATTGCATCAAGAGGAAAATTTCATTTTTGATGCTTCTTTGCCTTTCACAGCTCACAAACACTTACAAATCCCCCCTTTTGACAGAGAAATGACAGGTTTTAGGTCCCACACTCTTTGCAGAGAGTTTAATGATATTGTTTTTAAAAAGATACTGTATAATGGTTTGATGTGTTCATAGTGCAGCAGTGTTTATGACACACAATGGGCTTCACAGAGATAATCTTATTTGCTCTTCATAACAATCTGTGAGAAAAGCAGGTATTAATTCCATTTTGCAGAAGAGGAGACTGTGGCCCAAAGAGGTGAAATGATGTGTGCAGAGGCACAAAGCTTGCTCATCTCAGTGCTTCAGTTGGGTCTACTGAATTCAGCCTTCCTTCCATGGTGTTGCTTTTCCTGATTGTAATCTATAAATATGCCTTTCACTTTCCTACTCATCCGCACTGGAGGTAGACATTTGCGTGTATTTGTTGTAGGAAATTGCTTTTCCTTTTAGTTACATAGAAAATATCTGAAGGAAATCAGACACGTTTGGAGAAGATAAGGGGAAACTGGTAAATGAGGATAGCGAAAAAGTGCATTTAGTGCACTGAAGATTACATTTGCTTCTAATTTTCCACAAGTATTTTCTATGCTGACCTAGATGATTTCCATTTGGCACAAATTCTTACTGTCTTCTCCACCACACCTTTCTTATTTTGTGACTATACTCCTTATGATACTGGGAGGCCTACTTTCTTGAAATTATTACTTTCCTAGCTCTTCGCATATTTTTTTCTGCACAACACTGGAATGATTTAAAAATCTTGACTGTTATATTTAATCATGAACAAAAAATAGAAATAAGCTCATTTTAGATTTCTTTTTATGGTACTAAAATAGTGACTGAAAATTTCTTGACACCAAAACATGGTCATAGTATTATGTAAAATTTTAGTTTTAGAATTGGGTCTTTGACAAAGGGGTGCCTATTTATGGAAACTGTTAATTTGTGGTTCCATATGTACTGATGCTATTTTTGGTACACTTCAAATTAGAAGGCTTTCTGATTAGGAAGTGTAGTCATTGAAGTGAGGAAAATCTCTACACTACAGCATTTGTGTCTCCATTTAAATGCTGTACTTGTGATCTGAAGCTTTTCAGATGAGTCACAGAGTTATCTGAAATAGGTCAGTGTTCATCCAGTGCTCAGAGTAACCAAAACTTCCCACAGTTTGCTACTAATATTCTGTTCAAATGCTGGCAATTCAACCCACATGTACATATTTTTCTCAAAATGAATTTATCTGCAATATCAGAGTTTTGTTCCTAGATTTAAAAATCGGAAAACGCATTCAGAATTCAATGGGACTCAAACAGCTAGGCTTAGGCTAATGGCTTTTGAGGAGAGGAGCCCTTCTTATGCCCCCACAGACACTCTCTCTTAACCTATTCAGATACAATGTGAGAAAATTTTACTTGTATAAATAAAAACGACTGTTAATAATACCACTGTTTGGTACTTACAAAACATCATTTCCCATGGAATCTCTAATGGTCCAAAAAAAAGAAATTTGCTTCAAAGCAAAGCAAAGTACTAAATACAACATTAGGGCACAGAAAGTTTACATGTCTTGTCTAAGGTCACAGAGACTGGTATTTTTCTTTTTTTCTCTTCCCTTTCTCCTTCTCTTTCTTCTTTAGTAAAAGTTATCAGTTCTTCCTAAATGGCTGAGGTCACAAGTAGCAGCATCACTCTTCCCAGAGAGGCAGGAGAGCATCATGAATAAAAGCATCATGGTCACCAGGGCCAGGATGTCTGGAGTTCAAATGTCACTTCTAGCTGTGTGATCTTGTGCAAATTACTTAGTATTTCCAAGTCATATTTTTTGTATATGTAAAATAGGAATTATAATAGTACTTATAGACTTGTGAATGTTAAATGGATTAATCTTTGCAAAATGCTTAGAAAAGTGCCTGACACACAGCAAGTCCTATGTAAACGTTTGCTATTATTAGAGCTCAGTCCTACAATGCTCCTTAGGAAAGCGTCACTGACCAGCCCTTCTTGTCAAGTAGCACAACCAGTGGCCAGGGCCTCTGTGTGTAATGCAGAGCTCTCCCCTGGGATCAACAGTGCTCTGCATACCTGGAGAGCCCAGTGGTATAAGGACACTCCAATCCTTATACCACTGGGCTCGCCAGGTGTGCAGTCAGAGAAATAACTTTCTGACTTCAGAGAGGTCAGAGATCACCATTCTTTCTTACATTTGAGACAGAGATACTTAGATTTGGAGGTTTAATTATAATGGAGCCTTGCAAACATCCCATGCAGGCAGCACCTAAACATTCGTTCACTCATTCATTCAACGAACAATATTGTGTTTACTATGTGCCAGGCACTATGCTAGAGGTAGAGAGATGAACACTATTCAGTCCTAGCCTCAAGGAACTCACAGGATCGTGTGTCAACATACTCTGGTCATTTAGTAATAGGTAACACACCCCAACCTTAGCAATGTAAAACAGTATTTATTTATTGTGTTGATAATCTTGTGGGCCAAGGATTCAGGCAGAGGTGACTCATGCAAATGGTACTAACAGATCACTAATTGGTTTCTTCCCTATGTCCTCTACTATATTCCCCATGGTGTTGATTGAATGGTTCTCTTACAAGGCAAATAAGATTCTATCATATCCTTCTTAAAACCCTGCAATAGCTTCCCATCACTAGCAAGATAACACCTCAACTTGCATATGGCATTTAAGTCTTATCATGGCCTCTCTCCCAGCTAGGCTCATCCCCTGCAACTCTCTCACACATATTCTATAAAATGCTATTATCGCCCAAACACACCAGACTCTTGCATGCTTCTATGCCCTTGAACTTGCTGTACCTGCTGCTTGCAATGCTCTCTACATCTGATCCTGTCACTCAGGCTCATCACTCATAATTCAGCTCCAAGTCCACCTCCTGTGTGAAAGTCTCTGATTACCACTCTCTTGATGTTCCCATAGCACTGGATACATATTAATTACTACTATTATTATATTGTATGGGAATTATTTATTTACATGTATGTCTCCCTCCAGTAGATTATGAACTCCTTGAAGGAGTGAATGCATCTTCACACTTCCTGTACCTAAGCTCTAGAAGAGTACATAGTTCATTGTTGGTTCTAGAAGCGTATCTGTGGACTGAGTGAATGTGTAGCTGCCTACTCATTAGCTACTCTGTGGCAGTTAACCAGGTGGTCTTCCCCATTCCCCTTTGCTCCTCATGCTGGGATGGACTTCAAACCTATTTGGGAGAATGAGAGAAGTGGCACAGGGTTTTGCCCCTCGCCCCCCAACAATCTGATTTTCTTGATCGTTTTTCATTCAATCAGATCCATCTCTAAGAAATATTCTAGTTTTTCTTTAAACTCAAAGGGTATTTAGAAATGAATTGGCCACCAAACTCAATAATCTATATTTGGTTCTACTTCTGGAGACTGTTTTCCCCATTTGAATTGCTATGTAGCTCATCAGGAGGAGATGCATATTCACTGTGTCTCCCCCATAATGCTTAGGGCAATGTCTTGCCCATAAAAGTGCTCAATAACTATTTAAAGACTTTAAGGATTTCAGTGATATCAAGATAATTCCTTCACATAGATCTTGGTGTTTTTTTTATGGAAGTAATTGTATCACATAAAAATCAACTCACTGTGATAAACTATAATGGAAAAGAACATGAAAAAGAATGATTATATATATGTATAACTAAATCACTTTGCTGTACAGTAGAAATTAAAACAAATTGTAAAGCAACTATACTACAATAAAATAAACTAAAATTAAAAAGATCAACTCAACATACATCTACAGTTTTTCAACTAATTACATGTCATACATTGAAGGAGTGAGATCAGTTTTGCAATCTTCTATAGAAGATGGAATGTTATAATTAAAGCACTATGATATGGTGCCTTTGGTTGGAATCCAGTTCTTTCATTTACTAGTTGAGGGACCTGAGGCAGGTTATTCAATCTCTTTAAGCCTCCATCTCCTTATCTGCTGAAAGGGGGTAGAATGTCTTTGTAGGTTGATGTATTTGGAAAAAGATAAGGCATAGAAAGCACCTAGCACTGTTCTTGGTACATAGTAGGTGTTCAATAATAAGCAGTTTTTTCTTATTATTAAATACCCCAGGGGCTTTCGCACCTGCAGGGAATCCCAATGATGTGCCCAGCTCAGGGCTGAAGCAAGGTATTGCATATGCAAATTAGCTGGAGGAGACCAATTCTATGGAGGAGGGAAAAACTGCAGTATTTCTATAAAAGTTGGATGGAGCAGGTCTGTGAATGGGATGGAAAAGGCTAAGATTTTTTTAAATTAATTAATTTTATCTTATTTTATTTATTTATTGGCTGCGTCGGGTCTTCGTTGCTGCGCGTGGGCTTTCCCTAGGTGTGGCAAACGGGGGCTACTCTTCGTTGCGGTGTGTGGGCTTCTCATTGTGGTGGCTTCTCTTGTTGTGGAGCATGGACTCTAGGCACACAGGCTTCAGTAGTTGTGGCATGCGGGCTCAGTATTTGTGGCTTGCAGTTTCTAGAGCGCAGGCTCAGTAGTTGTCGCACACAGGCTTAGTTGCTCCACAGCATGTGGGATCTTCCTGGACCAGGGCTTGAACCCGTGTCCCCTGCACTGGCAGGTGGATTCCTAACCACTGCACTACCAGGGAAGCCCAAGGCTATAATTCAAAACCACTTAGAAGGGTATCAATGAAGAGAGTTCATTAGCTCTTGTATTATGTTCATCAATGTCATGTAAAAACAAACAACTGATGCTAAGATAACCTAAAACCACTACTCTAGATAATTTTATGTCATCTTGAAGTCAAACTGCTGTTAGTATCAGAACTGTTACTTGACTATGACCTCCTCCTGAAGCTTATATTTTGATATTTCTAGAGTCTGTGTGTTCTAGGAAAAGTGCTAATCCGAAAATTCTATTGAGGAATTTGAAGTTCAGGATAAAGGAATGATACAACTTCAGAACAACCACTTTACAGATGAAGAATCTGAAGCCTGAACAGGTAAACTGACTTGTTAAAGATTACATAGCTGAAAGCATCAGAGCTGGGCTTAGAGAACAAGAGAATAAGAAGGAATAATCTTCGAAAATGAATTATACTAACCTAAATACATAGGCTCAGCTCAGTGTAGTAAAGTTAGTGATTTGTTTAAACGATTGGATACAAGAGGAGATTTCTTCTGTTTTATCCCTGAGACAGGATGTTATATATCTTATATGTGAGAAGACTGAGTAAGGTGATTTCAAGGATCCACTACTTTCTCAGAGTTACTCCCTTAACTTAGCAGATGTCCCAAGTTCCTTTTAAAATTAATTAAAAGGCAAATAACTATTTTGCTCAACAATTAGAAGGCCTAACGTGATATTTCATGTTAAACTACTTAGCTATAATTGACTGATGTTGATGTTTTTCAGGAAGCACTAGTTGGATAGAAAGTTGGGGAAGATGTGAATGGAATGTAGAAAAGTGACCAAACTACTTTGCCCAAGTTTTACTGTGGATCAACTCCAGGTACAAATGGCCTTTATTAGCTAAGACATGTTAGAAATAGTACCTCTCATCTTGTTTGAGCATCTGGCCTAGAAAAGTTGTTCACCTGGGCTTTTCCTGAGGGTTTCCATCTAGCAACGTGAGGTAGTTAGACGGATCTTAGAGAAGCTGCTTATAATTGGGCAAGATGCACATACATTGATGGTACAGTCTGCTCTCTGGCAAATTTCACCTACCATTAACCATAGAGTGATGTGTCTTACATTCCTTTCTTTCTACTTACCTTCCGACCTACCTACCTATTATCTATCTACCTACCTACCTATCTAACATCTATCTACTTTTTAAAACCCACTCTACAATCCTGAGACAGATATAGTAAAACAGAAGGCTTAGGTACACATACAAAAGGAAACAGAAGGTAGGTGGTGAGGTAGGGTTGAGAGTGGTGCTAAGAGAGGCAGTTAACACCTATTATAAGACAAGCTTTGTGCTGTGCATCTTGTATTTGGCATTTCATAAAGAAAGACAGATTAATCTAAGAAAATCCTAACTCTAACTCCTCGGATGCATGGACTACATGTTATATTACTTACGTACTCCTTCTCTCAGTGTTCACAGACGTGCTGTAGACAGAGGCTTTTCCTCTACCTCCTTATCTTGATTCCCCTCACCCTTCTCCTTTTCCCCATAGTGTATCACTTTCTAAAATGTTCTACAAGCTTATTTATTATGTATATTACTTATTATCTATCTAACCATGCTAAAATTTAAAATGTAAGCTCCACAACAGAAGAAATGTTTGTCTATTTGGCTCACAGGTGTGTTTTTGCCCGCACCTAGAATAGTGCCTGGAACATGGTAGGTGTCCAAAAATATTGAATGACTGAGTACATAATGTTGGTTGGATGAAAGAATGTAATTTAAAAATGAAGGGAACAATTTCTAATAACATTGGAAATCTGTCAGACTTTCAAGGGTTCCTAGTGTGGTAGAATCCTATTACAGAAATGCCAAAGCTGTGCGAGCTATTAGCCACACGTGGCAATTCAAATTTAAATTTATTACAATTAAATAAAATTTAAAATTCAATTCCTTAGTCACTCTAGCCACAATTCAAGAGCTCACTGCCTATCTGATTGGACGGCAGAGATACAGAACATATCCATCATCACACAAAGTTCTATTGGATAGCGCTGCTCTTGAGGCAGAGGTGCCAAATCCTCAACCTTAGGGACTAGCAGGACATAAGGTGAGAAATCCTGAACAGTGTTGGCTGCATCTCTCCAGTTCCTATTCTTCTCTTTGCCTTTGGTTATGAATGTGCCCAAGAGTAGAAACTGAATTGTTGCCAGAGGATATGGGGACTGCCACATGGTCAGGTAGCTTCTCTGCTGCCAAAGCTGTAAGGAAAACACATCCTCTGATTTCATTCCAAGTGAAATCCCATCAGTGAATATTGCACATAGCCAGGCAAGAGGAATAATCAAACTTTTGTTGTTTTAGGCCCTGTATGAGAGACAGAATCAGAGCTGGACTGAGATGTGTAGGCTCCTCGGGCAGGCAAAAAAAAACTCTGGCACCTCTTCAACTGACATGCTTTAAACGTTGGTCCAACATTTAATTCAAAGGAGAAGTTAACCAGCATGTGAAACAAGAAGGAGAAGATGGAAGCTGGGTGCAGCTTCCTCTGTTGCTCGGAGTAACTCAGCTCTGGGGCAAGTAAACCTCCTGCAGTTCCTGGGGCCCATTTTCCTAGGAGGCAACATGGTGTAGCTGCTACAAGCAGAGTTTCCAGCCCTAATCTTCCTAGGCAGACCACTCTCTAGCTGTGCGATACTGAGCTTTCCTAACCTTTCTCTACTCAATTTCCTCATTTATAAAATTGAGATAATTATCATAGCTACCTCACAGCATTTATGAAATAAAGTGTCTAAATCAGGCTCTTGCATGTAGAAGCTTTAAAAAATAGTAATTTCAACTCCTCAAGTATGCTATTGGGGGGAGGGTCAGGGGTGTGGAGGAAAAGGGAGTGGTAAATATCACTTCTCTTTCAAAGTCATTTGTCAAAGTATTCCTTCTAACCCTATATCTTACTCTATGAGATGTTGGGGCAAATATAATTTTCTCTATTTTTGTATGTATTCTGTGATGAATTAGTTCCTAACTTTTTGAAAAAGTTATTCTTTTTTCTAATACATTATCCATTGGCAATTGCACTTTGTCCCTCAGTCCGGCTCCAAACAGCACCACTCCACAATAAAGAGCTTCTTGTCCCTCATATCCTATGCATTATGCTTGTGTGAAAAGGCTCATATCATCAGATAATTTAAAGATTGATGTGATTCACAGTGTTGATAAAAAAACTGAGTATTTCTTAAGTATCTTTTAGGCAGATAAGGTTCTTATTTTTCCCCTGGTTTCATAATTCAATGTGCTGCTTGATGCGTGCCTGGTAGCGATATGCGCAGGCTAGCTAAAAGATTTTGTTTTTATTCAAGAATAAGAATAGACATCCATGGTATTTGGACTATAAATTTCCTTCTTTGCATCATTGCTAATCTACCACAGTAATCTTTCTAGAGTCCAGATGTGGCCTCAGAATCACTCTCAACACATCATCCTCGGAAGCCACTACTGGTTGATTATTGTTGACACTCAAGATGAAAACTTGTCATCCCTCTACCAGAGATAATAAATCTCAAATATACTGTCAAATGGTGAAAACCAATAAGATCATAGGGTCAAAGAGCTCCAAATTTTAGGCCTGTCTCTAAGACACTGAACTGTGGTTTCCATGGAGTTAGAAGAACTGATTCTTTATTGCTTATTTAAGACCTTTAGGGGGTCACTGCTCATGGACGGACACTTCATTTACATTGAATAAACCCAGAAAACACAATGAACATGTATATTAACTCTAGGATGGTTGTCCAGCAATTAGGACAATAAAGGACAGGCTTTACTGAAACTGAATGGAGACTTTTCTAGTTTGTACTTTTCAGAAGTACAAACTTGAGTTAACCTTGAAGTCCTACTTTAATGTATCTTTAGTGTTTCTCTGGATGAAGAAGCTTTTATAAGCAGGTAGTTACTGCTGTAAATAGTTTTCATAAATCCTGTGGCTCATAATCAACATTTGAGAATTGCATGGGGAATCTGAGTGAAATCCATTAAGAACATTCCAAACATTATCTATTATTAATGATCACTCGGTGAGATGTTAATACACTGTATTTTTAGCAGCTGCAGGTTCTAATGTCAGCCAGGTTGATTCAGAATTCATTTCCTCTAAGGTAGAGGGATTAAATACCAGGAGAGTTTATTATCTGCACCTCACCCAGATAAGTTTTAAATGTATTTGTGGGTTTTAAAGCTCTCATGAGAGAGAAACTATGCATTGGATTTCAGAAAGAAAAATTTCCTAGAAATTAAGTGGGTAAAGAAATGTACATGGACATCTCATGCTAAGGCAGAGAGGCCTATGGCAGCAAGCTGTGCTTGGAGAGCAGTGCAGGGGACAGTTCAGCTGGGTTTCAGGTAAATGGAAGTTTCACTGAGATGGCTCTAGAGGGACGCTGGGGCCAGAATGCAAAGAGTCCTGAGTTTAAGTAAAGGAATGTGGACTTAACCTGTAGATTAATGGTCTTCAACTGGGTTCTACAAAGAAGCCCCTGGAATTTTGAGGATGAGCTCCAGAGCTGCTTCACAACTGCTTTAGTGGGTGAGAACCAGGCAGAGAGAAGGAGGCTAAGCCAGAGGTTCTCAAAGTATGGACCCTGGGCCAACAGTACCCATATCTCCTGGGTGCTCCTTTGAAATGCAAATCACCTGGCCCCAACCAGACTTACTGAATTAGAAAATCTGTGGTGGGGCCTGGCAATTCATTCTAGGAAGCCCTCTGGGTAGTTTTTTTTAATGCTAATGGTTTTTTAATCTTTTTTTTTTTGGCTGCACCAGGTCTTAGTTGCAGCACCCGGGATTCGCTGTGGCATGCTGGATCTTTTTTTAGTTGTGGCATGCAGACTCTAAGAAGCCCTCTGGGTAATTCTGATGCAAGGTAAAAGTTGAGAACCAGTGGTCTAGGCCTTCCACCCCAGCTTCAACAGAGAAAACCTGTGTCTTGTCTGTTTTATAAATGGCACTTGTACCACAGATTTCATTTGAGAAGGGGTCCAGGGGCTTTAAAGAAGTGAAAATCAATACTAGAGGCAAGTGGGAAATTGGGACTCTTAAATGGTTATCCATTGCAATTGTCAAGTTAAAGGAAAGTGAGGTAATACCTTCTAATGCTGAAGTTAGTGGCCCCAGTGACTGTCAGTGGCTTCTCAAACAGCTGAGAGCCATCATTCACAACCAACTAGCATCACTTCACTTTTAAGTACTATTGCTTTTCTCATCTGCTTTTCTTTCTCTTTTTAAATTGTTCATACCTTTTGAACTACTCAGGAAATAATTTTCAAGAGAAATAGGGAGGTGAGCTGAACAGCTTTAAGAAATCCATATAAATAAAAATACTAACAGAGAAGTCTCCCAGTCCTGTCTAAATGCATATTTTTATGCTGTATGAAGAGCTATAGCTTGCTCTTCAAGGGAAGAATTTTCAAGTCTGACAGATGTTTGGAACCAAGAACAGCTGTGATAAAGAAAGAAATGAGGAGATTCATGCTAAATACACTTTTCAAGTCAACTGGGTTCCAAAGACAAAGTTTGGCAGAGAGTACAAAGTGCTTGTGGTAACAATGCAATGACTTGTGTGAGTAGACTGCACATGAGGCATAGAAAGTGAAGAAGCTGCTTTTGGAAACACCAGAGAAATATAAAGAGAAATCTAATTTTTATAAACTTTAAAAGAGCTTCTGCAGCCTCACAGATAATTGAGAACAGACTTGTGGTTGCCAAGGAGGGGGATGGGGGAGGGATGGAGTGGGAGTTTGGGATTAGCAGATGCAAATTATTATATATAGGATGGATAAACAACAAAGTCCTACTGTGTAGCACAGGGAACTATGGAGAAGAATATGAAAAAGAATGTATATACATATGTATAACCGAATCACTTTGCTGTACAGCAGAAATTAACACAACACTGTTAGTCAACTATACTTCAATGAAATAAATTTTAAAAAAGTTTCTGAAAGTGTGGTCCATGGACCACTCTTATTGGAATCATCTGGGGTTTTGGTTTCAAATACAGTTTCCGGCACCCCAGCCCAGCTACACTGAATCAGGATGCTTAGGGGACTTTTTCTTTCACTCTCCAGATGATTCTCAGGCATGCTGGAATGTGATAACCACATGCTTATTCTGAAAGTTTTCTATATAACAAGTGGCCGAGAGTTAGCTAAGCAAATCTCAGGGGAACACAACTGGTACCTCTGAAGTCTTCACTTTCATTGATGGGGTATCTAAAAGCTCTGGGCAGTGATTCCCTAAAAAGGATTTCTTTGCGGTAATGGATTACCCAGCTCTGTGTTTTTCTCATGTTTGCTCCTTATGTTCAAGACCACATTTTCCCAACTTGGAGTTGAGCAATTCTAAAGTAAATTTAATCAATGTAGAGAACTTATCGGCCAATTTATATCAATAAAAGTTTTCACTGGTACTTTCCTCCATGAACTATCTAGATTTTTTTTTAAGTCGATGCTTCATTCTCTCCATGTTGGCACACGTGGAGGGACCAAATTGCAAACTCTAAGGCAAAAACATTTATTTTATTTTGCACTTTCCTAAATAAATGAAGCTACTCTAGCCTTGTGGAACTTGGATACAATGACATAAGTATCCATGTAACTATATATTTATATATTCCACAGAGGGAAGAATCACAGTAATACTCTCTTTATGAAACTTTCTCCATCTACTCCAACCTCTGCCTCTTTCTGCCTTTTAGAATTCAGTAACTAACAACTAGTTGAAAATTATTTTCTATTATATTAGTTCAAATGAGATTATACCTCTCTAGGAAAGGCCTAAAACAAGCATTCAAAAAATACCTGGTGACTGATTGATTTGAAAAGTGAGGTTATAAGTCCTACATCTAAGTTTTCACTTAAAATTTAAACACACACATACATACACATATTATTATCATTTATATATAAGTATATATACTTAATTATATAAAATTAAATTTTATAGTATTAAATTAATATATCAATTAATTTCATTACATTGAATTTGAGTATATATAAATTCAGTTTAATAATATCTATCTATACACACACACCACCACACAAAACACCATACTGTCTCATATAATTTGTCCCTTTACCAGCTTTCCTTCAGTCCTACTCAGATTGATTCTTTTTTCTGTGTTGACGTGCATAAAAGAGGTTCGTATGTTAGCTTTTCCTTGATCATTCATACTGACCCTCACTTTATAGTTTTTGATGGAAAAGGGGAAGAGAAGCAATAGAGTTATTACATTGCCATTTTGAGGATAATTAACAAAACAGTTTCCACTGAATAGATTCTCATGAGGAATGCCACACTCAAGTGCTCTGTGCTCTGGTAACACTTTATACATTTATCATAGCATACATGACCTTCTAGCTATCTGTACTCATGCCTGTGTTGGATATCTCCATTTAATCTCCAAAGTCCTCAACAGTGCCACGTCCTGCCCATCCTCTAACAGTTAAATGTTAACTTGGGAAACAGTTTACAAAACCAGCACTTTTTTATAAATAAAGCCACCAGTATTCTGTGCCTGTACAAGATGTTTCCAATTTTTCTTACTTCCCTTCTGAGGTCACAAAACAGAATCCAGTTTTGACATGCTTTTTATAGAAAATTCTAGAAAAGAGACAAGGCAAGATGAAATTAACAAAAAATAAAATGGACACTTGAAGTTGGCATGCCTGCTATTGGTTTCCTTCCTTCTCACTTGACATTCCCATTATGTCTAAATCATGCTGGAATACAAACCATCGAGATCAATTACTTTCTTTCAGCAGATCTTACAGAGACAAATGATAGGCCTGTGGCATCCTTCAGCTTTAGCTGGAAATCTCTTGAGCAGCAGAAGGAAAGAGTGGCCACCACACAGAATGATATGCCCTAGGGAATACAGTCTACACCTGGGGTTCTATTTTTTTTTTTTTTCTGGTACACGGGCCTCTCACTGCTGTGGCCTCTCCCGTTGCGGAGCACAGGCTCCGGACATGCAGGCTCAGAGGCCATGGCTCACAGGCCCAGCTGCTCCGCAGCATGTGGATCTTCCCGGACTGGGGCACGAACCTGTGTCCCCTGCATCGGCAGGCAGACTCCCAACCACTGCGCCACCAGGGAAGCCCAACACCTGGGGTTCTAAAATGACTAGTTTTCTGGTGACTTTCTCCTGTCCTTGGTCATTTTGATGTGTATTTGGAGAGAAACAAACTTGTCACATCTCTGGTAGGATACAGTTATATAATCTGAAGCCATGCAGCAAAATTTTCCTTCTTCATTTCTACTTTGTGTTCCATTTATGCCTTTATTTCAGCTAATCCAAAAATGTAGGGACCCTATTAAGCTCCCTTTAAACAGGCAAATCAGACTTTTATTTCAAATACAATATTTATCTCCCGTATTCAAGAGCAAGGCTTTGCTCATTTATTCTTCACAATACCTGATGCAAATTCCACTGGCACATAAGGATGTGAAGTCTATTGGTGTTTGCCCCATTAATAACTTTCCAAGTGTTATGACTACTTAAAACTTTAAGGCTTTCTGTTACTGCAAGTTCTGCTTCTTGCCTAGGGTATCTAAAAATGGTAAATCCGGAAGATTATTTTTGGGACAAACTTGTCAAAATAAACATAAGCACTGATAATACAATTTGGATGAATGGGGTAATCATCTCAGGACTCACATTCATTCAGATGCCTTTTTCATGCTGATGTTTTTCATCTGTGGGTCATTGCTCACTAATTGATAAATGAGGGGCTAGACCACATTTCTCTGCAATCTGAGACTTGGGTTGACAATTATCAAGCAAAGTAATCTCTGACTTCAACTTCAGAAACCTACAGCCGGAAAGGTGCTCCTGACTATGGGTAATGCTGGTCATCTTGGTTAGTCAACACAGCAAAAACGGGAATCCTAGTATTTAAAAACTGAGGTAGGGCTTCCCTGGTGGCGCAGTGGTTGAGAGTCCGCCTGCCGATGCAGGGGGCACGGGTTTGTGCCCTGGTCCGGGAAGATCCCACATGCCGCGGAGCGGCTGGGCCCGTGAGCCATGGCCGCTGAGCCTGCGCGTCCGGAGCCTGTGCTCCGCAATGGGAGAGGCCACAACAGTGAGAGGCCCGCATAACGCAAAAAAAAAAAACAACAAAAAACCTGAGGTAACTGAATCTAACGTTACTTAGATAGCATCAATCTATTTATGTCTGCAGTGCTGAGTCATTTGTGATTCAGAAATAATATTTGATAATATTTCTAAAGCAATGAAATTAGGTAGGGAAAGTGACTTGTGACTCATTCTAAACTCTGACAGATGAGAAATAGAAAATCCAATATGTCAATAAGGAAAAAAACAAAATTTGACCATTTCTTTCTGGTAGTATAGTCCACAGAACAGAGGTGGGGAGAAAAGATAAAAATAAGAATTTAATTGCAATTGTCTTCTAGTCTATCCAAACCCATTTGCATTGGGAGAGATACAGTCTGACTTTTTCTGCCTCACGTAATCTCATCGACACAAGTTAATCAGTATTTGCAATGATAATTTGCTTCCAGAGCGATTCCCTTTCAAATTCATATTCTTGGAAGGTAGTTAATAACAGGGAATTTAAAGTCAAAATATCAAGTTCACAAAAGTTAAACTACAGGGCTTCCCTGGTGGCGCAGTGGTTGGGAGTCCGCCTGCCGATGCAGGGGACGCAGGGTAGTGCCCCAGTCCGGGAGGATTCTGCATGCCGTGGAGCGGCTGGGCCCATGGGCCATGGCTGCTGGGCCTGCGCCTCCGGAGCCTGTGCTCTGGGATGGGAAAAAAAAGTTAAACTACAAAGTGTGTAAATTCTATTCACTCCTCCAGGATTATAAAATTGAAAAGCTTTACAGCTGAATATAAAAATTTATAGTGCTTGGGCCTATACTATTTAACAACTTATAAATGAACTTAAAATTTTAAAAATCATATTTAAATTACCAAAGTAACTGAAAAATAAGTCAAATCCTGATTCATGTTTAATAAACAGGGTATGTATATTTCCTATGTTCAATAGTATATGTACGATCACACACATTTATTTATATAGACTTGTTTATATGAACATATAGTTATGCACTTATATTTATTTGCAGTGAAACATGTCTCAACTCTGTTGGACTTTGTTGAAAATCAAAGAAGAAATCCGTATTGATGAATGAAGTCCAGGTGGGCCATTTTTTTCCGAGCATATAATAAAGCACACTAATGATTTTTAAAATTGGCTGCACATGTGTGGCTGGACAATTTCTTACCAAGGTAAATAAACATGATTAACTCTGGCAGTTATTCAGAAGGCACACAGAAACATTCTGAATGCATTTTATCATTTAAACTTATAACTGCTTTCCTGAAGCAGAGCGTATTTTAATCATAACTTTAAAATATATACATATATATTTAGACTGGCAAATATAATGCTCTTTTTAGTCTTCTATATTCTTAATAACCATTTCTAAATGTTTCTGAAAATTACTGAAGTTTTAATTTTAATAATTCCAAAGATATAAAATTATGTCTTAACTCTTTATCTTCACACTAGTTACACGCATGAAAGGGCATGGTATTTCTGACTCTTAATTTTGGAGTTGAAGTATGATGGTCTGGGTGTGAGAAAGAAAAGAATCTACATGATGTAGAGTTGATCAGCTTGGATGTTGGTTTACAACCAGAAATGCATAGATTTTACCTTTTTTTGAATATACAGAATAATAAAAAAATTAAATTATAACAGAAAGAGGAAACTGAAGGCAGCTTAAGTATACCTATATATTTAAAAGATAGTATCACTGAAGTACTATATGAGAAACACTAGGGCACATACCACAAAACACATTTCAGTGAATTTTTATAATACACCAGAAATGGCCTGGGATCATGGGCTGTGTGGCCTTGGGAAAACACTTAATTTCTCTGTGTATCTCTCCCCTAGGTTAAATAATATACAGAGTCTTACCCAGCTCTAAAATGTATAACATTTCTCCTATATTAAAACAGAATCAGGAAAAGCAACTTATCAGAGATTTTAATATTTTTCAAGGTACCCAACCCTAGAGAATGACAAAAAACAAGCACTAGGTCCAGACTTTCATTGTATATAGACCTGGAAACCTGAAATGCTGAGGTTTCTGAAAACGAAATGTGCATTCTGAGTGCAAACTTGAATCTACTTTTTAGGGATACAGCAAAATAATTGCAAGCACTAAAAAGAAAAGAAGCAGCAAAGCTAAAAACAGTGTACATTCTCTAACCTATTTCTGAATAAAGAACCAATTGCTATATTTAAATCAATGAGAACTATGGCTAAAAGCAAAGCATAGTTGAGGATCTCGAACTCTTTTTGGTAACAGACATGCGGACACATAGGCAAATGTGACTGATATTCACTATTAAAGAAGAAGATAACAGTAACCTCATTGAATTTGCCAGTAAGCAAACTCCAACTTGGTGCGTACAAAAATTAGCTTTTTTTCTTTTAGTATCAAAAGCTTTAACAGGGCCTAAAGTCACGGTCAATGTTTGCAATGTTAAGCTGAGAGTCTTATGTCTCCAACCGTCTTCCTTTCGCATGTCTAAGTTCATGTACTAACCAGGGAAGTGTGCTGTTTTAATGGCTCACCCAGAGTGCTGGGCTGCTGGCAAAGACAAGAGGAGGACTGGGGACAGAGAGGGTATTAAGCTGCCATGCCGAGTCTATTTTAAGTCAGGCTGGGTGAGAGAGAGGTGGGGGAGGGAGTGGCCTGAGTAGGCAAGCTCACCTGTTATTACTATTATTATAATGATATGCTTGTCTACTTACAAGACTGCTATGAACTCTTTGGGGTAGGAATAGCTTGTTATTCTTTTTCATATCTTAGTGCTTGGCACCCAGGAGACACTGTATATTTATGAAAGGAATGAATAAAAGACCCCCAACTCCTTCGGGGTTTCTTTCTCCCACTACTTTCGTGTGTTAGGAGAACTAATTAGGTTACGAAGTCCCTTATTTAAAGCTTCAATTGCTCCCTTGAGTTTCCTTCCTTAGAGTCATTCACACCTTCAGATGGATGACTTTGATCTAATTATCTGCAGGAGTGCCTGCACTTCAGGGTTCACTGAGGGGGTCTCAGATTTGGGGGGGAGGGCCATGAAAGGGAGTCCTCCATGGGGTTGGGTACTTTGTACTGTTGAGAGCAGCATCAGGGGGTTGCTAGACCAAGGAAAGTGCGTGAGGGGCTCAAGAGCAGGTTACACAGGACAGAGTGGTTACCATTACAGAGAATCTACTTTCCAAGCCAGTCTAGAGGGATCTGATGGGACAGGCCACCAAATGCTTTTGTAAACATTTAGCATTTGTACACACATGGCAGCTTGGGGAAGGTGGTATTTGGAGGTCGAGCCTGGAAGCTGCACATCCTATAGCTTCTCTAGAGTTACTAACCTGTACTGTATGGTCCAGGTTAGCTGTGCTTCATGTGTTAAAACCCAATTCCTGTTTCTCCTCAGTGGGAGGAGGACAAGAGAGAAGGAAAATGAAGAGAACAGAAAGGAGACCACATCCTATGACCCCTCCATTCCCCTAGTTCTCTGTATCATCAGTGTGGACTAGTAGAGCTGTCATGGAATTGCCCACTTCACAGGACACGTAGAATATGTTTCCCTGTTCTTCCCCACCTCCCTCCCATGCCAAGTGATCAATCAACTCACACCCTCTCTTCCAAGCTTGGAACACAAGCTTAGCACTCACAGGTCAACTCTAGGGCCTGGAAAATTACCTACCCGCCTTCTTCTGAATATTTATGCCCAAATGCCAAGATGTCGGATGCCCGTCCACTCCCATCACAGACAACAACTGGCACGGGAGGGGTATCTCGAAGGTATTCCAAGACAATTGAGATCACATTGGGTCCTCCTTCCACAATGAGTGCCACCACTGGAACGCCTTGACCGATTCCTGCATTAAAAAAGGAAAAGAAAAGGAAAAAAAGAGAAAAGAACACAAAGCCAGCAAACCAAAGAAACAAAAAGAGAAACAAAAAGCACAAACTAAAATTACTGAGCATGGGGGAGGGTAACAACATATGAAGGGCTAACATACGGAGCGAAAATGTACAGAAAACCCTTTAGCAGAATTTTCCCACTAGAGAGTCCATTCGACTCTGCCCTCTTCCCGCAACTCCCAGGGTGCCGGGGTTTTAAAGAGCTGATAACTATACCTCACAGGGGAGGCGTAGAGTGAGGAGGGTGGGAAAGGAATTGGTTAGTAGAAGAAGTGCTGGGCCAGCAGCCAAAAGACTGGAAGCTAAATGTGATCTTAAGCAAGTCTCACATGGATCCAAGGGTCAGTTTCCTATATGAAAAATGGGAAGTTAAAAAAATGCCACCTCCCTGAAGTCATCACAGTGCTAAGAAAATGCCTAAATGGTTCTTATTATTAAAGACTACCAAAATCAGCTGGGGGCATATTTTAACTTGTTGAATCAACCAGTGGCAAAATTAGGGGTCTATCTATTTCTGACCATAGGTGATAAGCTTGATTATGGATTCTTAACACTAGAATAGTTATAATAAATTACTCAGGAGATATGGCATCTGCCCTCTGCCATTATTGTGTCCTTCACTACTGAGGAAAGTGCCAGGCACACGATGGGCAAACATTTTCTGAATTCAGTTGAATTAAGGGATTTCAGCTATTTATGCTGAGCCATAGACATTGCTGTTTTCAAGTAAGAACTGCCCTAGCATCAACACTTATATATGTTCAACCTAACAGAGTAAAGAGAAGTATTAAAAACAAATGTCCATGAGAGACATGATGAGAAAGAAATTAAATTAGTTTTCAAGTGACATCTCAAGTATCATCGTTCATTGAATAAGTTTTTTTGCTCAATTTGGTACCACATTGTATTTTCGCACTCTATCCTCTCAGAATAGTTAGGAAATTGGGCAGTGCCATAAAAATGAAAGGGTTTTATAAGGTACACAAAGCAGTTATCTTAAAAAATAGAGTCAAGATTCTGTACCACTTCTGTAAATATGAACTGAAAAAAGCCCTTAATCACCTCACTTCTTCCTTCCTCTTCCCCCTTCTGTTATGGTTTTATCTTTTATCTAGAAACAGCTTCCCTATGAGAAATAACAGTTTGGTGTTTGATTTCTTGCTCCATTAGTAAGAGATTTTATTAGACTTGTGTGACCTGTTTTACTTCTAAAGTATAAGTACATCAGTCTCCTAGGGCCTTATCTCTTATAAGTCAGTGTTTTTCATGGTTTGATTTTCATCTGTAAAGAATGGTCCAAAGTGCCAGTTACACAAAAAAAGAGTGCTGTTTTAAATCTACACTTAAAAAATGTAAGAAAATAACAATTGTTGATTAAGGCAAGAAGCCAAGATTTTTTTTTGTTCCCCAGAAGGAACTGGGAGAGAGGGATGACCTGTAGCCCCATCAGAGTTTTCTGTGAATGGGGAGTTTTTGAGAATTATTCCTTCAAATCCAAGGAGAGGGAAGTAAAAGGTCATGCTATTCTCCTTTGACCCAGAAGCTCTAATGACGCAGACAAAAGGCCACTTTAAAGCTCTGTTGGGGTGTCTATGAAGGAGACACTTTCCCACTGCTATTGTTTATGAGGATTAAGTAAGTTCCTGTTGAAAGGCACGTTAAAGATTAAGGGCTAACTTGAAATGTTAATACAGCACACTTCTTTTGGAGGAGAATTTTCTGACATAAAAAATACCCACCCCTATATGGATTTATGTTCTAATGTGCCTTGGAAAAGAGACTCTTTTCCAAGGCACATTGAAAGTTATTTTATAAAGTATTTTATGTTTCAAGTTTAAACATAAACTTAAATGTTTAAAGTGGTTTTATAAGGTATTTCCAAAATACTATGCTTTTTAGTTTTTCCCTTTGCTTTTCTTTAGCACATGCTCTCATATTGTTTCATGTCAAGGAACAATATGCTATACCTATTGTTTTATACCAAAGGATATCATTTAGACTATTTCTAGGATCTTCTAAGAGAGGCCTTGGCCAAATTCTGATTCTTGAGCACTGATTCTATCAGTGGATCTTTACTCCTACTCACAGACCAACTGTGACCCACTCGTGAAGGAAGAAGTCATAGAATGGATCTTCTAGAATGTTCCAGTGATCCAGAGTCTACCAGACAATAGGCAAGATGGCTGGAAAACTCTCCTCTCTTTGAGAGGAAACACAGGTGCAAAGGATCAATTTTCATAGGAAGATTTGAGAGCAATAAGCTGTCAGTTATATTTATCAATAAATCAAATTGTTATAACCTCTAGAAATACAGAAGCATTTAGATGGTCAGATTTCCTATATTTGAAATGAAGCTGTAATTAACTGAAATGATGAAAAGAACTACATTAATTCAGATATATATTCCAGAGCTAAAAATTGGATGGAGTAAAGTATCAAAATATCATCTATTTTTTCATAAACTGAATATATCCAATATATCTATGCCTCTAAATTCTCTCCCATTTCCTTTAGTGATAATATATGGAAATTTGTTCCACAGACAATGAAAAACCCTTATAGCCTAAAACAAAAGCATTTTTTATTTTCTTAGTTATAGGTGGTAGAGAATCAGGCCGTGCCTAAAAATATGCTTTGTGTAAATTAAACATGCCAATATATGGATATATGGTAACATTAAGCCTTTTTGTCAACACACACACACACACACACACACACACACACACACACACCCATCACACGTATTACCTTTTTTCTGAGAAAAGAAAATGATATCAAATAATTAGTAATGACGTAAAGCAATGGTTCTTAGCCTATTTTTTGGAGACAAGAATCTTTGAAAACTTTTGTGAATCTGATGAAAGCTAATGATCCTTTTCCCAGAAAAATAAATGCTCATAAGGACAATCACAAAAATGTTTCTATGCATTTCAAAAGTTCATGGATTCCTGAAGCCTATTCATAAAAATCTTGCTAATGGACCCTTACAAAGCCCCACCCTAAATTAAGAACATTGATACACAGGTGGCCCTCTGTATCTGTGGGTTCCACATCCACAAATTCAACCAGCTGTGAAGTGAAAATATTTGAAAAACATTCCATAAAGATCCAGAAAGCAAAACTTGAATTTGCCGGGCGCTGGCAACTATTTACATAGTATTTATGTTGTATTAAGTATTATAAGTAATCTAGAGAAGATTTAAAGTGTACAGGAGGATGTGTGTAGGCTACAATGCAAATACTGCACCATTTTATAGAAGGGACTTGAGCATCCACAATTTTGGTATCTGTGGGGGTGGGGCTGGAACCAATCCCCCAAGGATACTGAGGGACCACTATATATGCAAAGAGCATCAGTTTGTGTTCTTTTATGAAGCCCACTGAGGCCTCTGAGACAGGTTCTAGAATGGGTTTTCAAACAAAACTCTATGTCCAGGGAAACTATATCACATTATTACTACCCGGTTACAGTGACTGGCCAAAGTTTCCAAGGTGAAGCACTTTCTATAGGTTATTTCTCCTCCCATCCTTCATTCCTTTCTCTCTTCCTTGTTTTTCTTTATCTCTTCTGTTCACATTTTCTTTTCTAAATTACATTTTAGACGTAGGATATTAAAAAAAATCTCTAGAGAAAACCACAAATTTACAAATCTGTAGCATATGACATCATTAGTAAAGAAAAAGCATTTTAAAAAACAAGAATGGTATATTCTTTATTAGTGAAATAAACATTTTGGGAATTCACTGCAGATCCAGCTGGATTCATAAGGACCACTACCATTTTCTTTATGCCCACAAAAAAATTTAACATAAATTCCTTTGAAGAGCCTCACAAGTGTAAGCCTTGCTCAGCTGAAACTACTGACCATTCACAAAAAGTAGTTTAGATTTATAGTTTTAAAAAAATATGACTTCTATTATCACCAAAACGTTCTCATTTTATCTAGGCCCCTCAGAGATCTTTTTGGTCAATACTTGTTCTTTTGGTTTTGGGGAAAGTAGGCTAATTCCTTAGTTGATTGCAATAATTTTTCATTTTCTACTATAACCAAAAACTTCTTAGAGATGTCCATTAGAATTTAATTTTAGAGCAACGCAGAGTTGCTTCCTCAGGAAGAGGCAAGATGTTTGCCACACTTTTCAGTTCTTGTAATTTTGGAACTGGAAGCATTATAGCCTACAAAAATGTGAGCTTGAGTAACGGACTTAGCAACTACATTCTAGAGGATTCCAAGTTGACCTCGGGCTTTCAAATTATAAATTGAACCCCAGTTAATGGTTGTTTGCAGAAGATAACCTCTTAGACGTTTGTCCCATTTTGTTATGACCACTATGCAGTTAAGCCTGGGCTTCCAATAATTCAAATATTGTCAAAATTGGCGTAAACAAAAGATTGGGTTGGGTGGTGTAAAGAAGGAGGTGGCAGGGAGAGAAGAATGTCTTAAAATTCTGAAAGACCTTTTTCTTCTCTCTCTTTCTGCCAACATGAGACTATAATCTACGATCAGTTCAGCCGCTTGTAAAAATATTTGGTGTATTGCAGTGAAATGCTTGGATAAATAGATTTTTGTGTTTTTTTGCAGTACGTGGGTCTCTCACTGTTGTGGCCTCTCCCGCTGCAGAGCACAGGCTCCAGACGCGCAGGCTCAGTGGCCATGGCTCACGGGCCTAGCCGCTCTGCAGCATGTGGGATCTTCCCGGACCGGGGCACGAACCCGTGTCCCCTGCAACGGCAGGCGGACTCTCAACCACTGCGCCACCAGGGAAGCCCCGGATAAATAGAATTTTGATCAAACCAAATTAATCCTTTGGTTTACTGTCAACATCATTATATATGATCTAAAATGCCAGTGGGCCTAAGGAATAATTTTTTTGCTGTTGGAAAACGGTTTATATTTACATGGAGATGGAGCACAGAAGATTGATATTCAGCTAAATCTTAATGACCAAAGCCACAGATCATGTGATTATTACAGTACAGGTCATTTAGAAAGGAGGCTTCAAACATTACGTGAGCGATGACTTCTTGAAGATCTTGATCACTTTGAGAATGAGTCTGTCAGTGATGGGTAGGTATTTCTGTTTACCAGCTAAAGCTGTTTAGCAATGACATGAACACAGTTAACACACTGGCCTTGCCAGTTCTGGGATTATGTGATTCTTGATGATTTAGAAGTTTGTTTGGAGAATGCATATGCTTTCAAAGTGTGCATACAGTGAGAATTTGTCAATATATTTTATGTTGCAAAATTTTAAATTTATATTATTAAAATGCGTATATTATTAAAAAGCACTGGGCTTCCTTGGTGGCGCAGTGGTTGAGAGTCCGCCTGCCGTTGCAGGGGACACGGGTTTGTGCCTCGGTCCGGGAGGATCCCACATGCCGCGGAGCGGCTGGGCCCGTGAGCCACGGCCGCTGAGCCTGCACATCCGAAGCCTGTGCTCCGCAACGGGAGAGGCCACAGCAGTGAGAGACCTGCGTACCGCAAAAAAAAAAAAAAAAAAGCACTGAACATGTCCCCTTTATCCCGTTTCTCATTTGAATAGTCTGGTCTTTGATTCAATGGTTGACTCGACCAATAGATATACTGGTCACCATCTCCTGTATTTGGACTAGAATGGGGCCATAGAAACTCACTAACCCCTTAAGATCTTATATTTTACAAAAAGAACTTTATACAGACCTGGGGGGCATTAACAATTACTGTAGTGATGGGAGAAGAAGCAGTCAAGCTATTTGCCTCATTTTAATGGACACCCGTTTACTCTCTACTTGAGAAATAGTGGCTGAAGTTTGCATAATACCACGGCTTTTCACAAATAGTTTGAGAATTAGGTTCTTGCTCCCCTTAATGAATCTCTTCTATGGTCTGCAAATTGTGGGATGGATTTATGAAAATTAAATAAAGCTGGTAATCAGCTGTGTTTAACTGACAACACTCGATACTATTCTTATTTATTAAGTTTAAGGTGCTTCTTATAATTAGGAAGATTCCCAGAACATGAATATTCAGGTACAACTGTAGAATATTACTGTATAGAAAGACAATATTTTAATATGCTTTATTTTGGCAAAAAGAAATGTGATTGGAAATCTTTGAGCTACTAAGGAACAGAGTGAGCCCAAGAAAATATCAAGGAATGACATAAGAAAAAAAAATGCATCTCATTTTAACTAGAATGTCCCTTCAGTCTTCAATGGAAGCAGATGTTTTAGATATTGCCTTCATGTTTTAGAGATAGAATACATTATCTATTCAAGACAACAGAACTATTACTGGAATGTGCCTGATCCCACTTGGAAATGGGTAATAAACCCATTCATTTTAGCAAATCCTGATGATGTATTCAATTGGTAAATGCCAACCCCAGTTCAAACCAATTATGTATATCCTTACTACATTTTTTTTGCCACTATAATTCTGCCCCTAAATGGATTAGAAAAGCATTTGGAAACATAAAATACTGCACAAATTATTAAGCAGTCAAAAGGAAACCACATGCAACAAGATGCTTCACTTTTAGACACTTTTGGCTCTCTAGTGGGGAAGAAATTCCTTGAAAAAGGACAGGGATCTTTCCCTGAGGCATAAATTTCCAACCCATTGGAGGACTAGGCAGGGGTAAAGATAATGCAAATTGCTTAAATGTCTTTTCCTATCATCACCAATCCCTATGGCAACTCCCTTGTCGATATTGAACTTAACAGACCCCATCCATACACAATCTTTCCATATTTAAAGCTAGTGCCAATATTCCAGAATAAACATACATGTATATTTTATCTTGGCAGTTAAAATCTCAGTAAATTTGGCTGAAGATATGAGGTTGTCAAGACGTTGAAGATATAGAGCTTGAATTCATGGAAACACCTCTCTGAGACAATGATAAAAGACCGAAAACAGATGGTACATAGCATTTCTTACCCTGGGGACTAAGAATGTTAAATTTACTGAATTAATATGGCCAATCCATATTTTTTTCTGTTTGTTTCCAATGCATTTTTTTCTGTTGTTGAACCAATCTATTTTTTGCATTATCAATGCTGCAGGTATTTTCTTAGGAATTCAGTACCAGCCCCCACCAGAGGACTATAATTTTGGACACTGCCTTCTTGCTTTGCTTTCCCATGTAGCGATTGAAGGCCAAAGGCCAGAACTGGGGGAGTGGATGAGTGGATTGAATGTAAAAATCTTGAAAGCCAACCAAAGAGGTCACTGTGGCACGTGTACTGGCAACTCCCATCATGTCCTCTCTATCCATTCTCGCCTATCAGAGAACTGAACTGTCCACAGCACAGAAGGGCAGGCTTACTTGGCATCTTTCAAAGCTGATTGGAATGGAGGTAGATTCCAGACCTGCAGTGGGCCAGATTTGCCTTCCTGCACTTTGAATGGAGACCTTGAACCTCAGGTGAGTAACTGGGAGGGACTGGGAGGGCATGAGTATTTGGGGAGTAAAGCCTCTATTAGTGGTGGCTCTGATGGGACCATGTCAGGGTGAATAAACAAGCAAAGAAGTCTGTGTGCAGGAAGAAAAGAAGGGAACTGAGTGCATCACAGAGGAGAGATCACGTGGCCTGAGTGAGAGGGAGGGAAAGAGTGTGTGTGTTTGGGGGTGAGAGACAGAGAGAGAGAGAGAGCAAGAGTGGGAGAGAGAGAGGGATTTATTGCCTGGATTATTAGCGACTTTTCAGTTCAAGATACAGTCACTTGGCTGTAGTTCGTACAGAGTCCCCTATAGATCAAAGGTAGAAAAGTTTTTTCTGTAAGGGGCTATATAGTAAATATTTTAGGCTTTGTAGGACAATGGGCAAAATAGAGGACATCATGCAGGTACTTATATAACAAGAGAGAAAACAAATTATACAGAATGTTTATGGACATATTGCAAAACACAATTGAATACATTTTTTTTTTTGTACTACAGGTCTACTAACGAGAGAAATGGAATTTTCAGATGGAGGCTGAAATTTGAATTTGATGTAGTTTTCATATGTTACAAAACTATTCTTTTATTTTCAAACATTTAAAAATGAAAAAAACATTCTTAGCCCATGAGCCATATGAAAACAGGGTGGGCCATAGTTTGCAAACCTTCCTCTAAACACATTTCTCTTTATCAAAAATACTCCTTTATATATTTTGAGTGAGTTTCTCTTTATTGCCACCAAACATTCCCCTCCCCAGCCTCACCTCTGCTGACTCCAAGGAAGTCTTCACCTGTCCTTAACAACATGGAAAGTCCTCAGATGCTCTTTTCTCAGCCTGAGGACCCTCGCAGGGAGACAGTAGTTGAGGGCTCTTTGTAAGAGAAAAATAGAGGATAGCAGAGATTTTTTTTTTTTTTTGAGGTAGGGCTTTTCTTCTTTTATTTTATTTGTTTTATTTTTGGCTGCACTGGGTCTTTGTTGTTGTGCGTGGGCTTTTCTCTAGTTGAGGTGAGCAGGAGCTACTCTTCGTTGCAGTGCATGGGCTTCTCATTGTGGTGGCTTCACTTGTTGTGGAGCACGGGCTCTAGGCGTGCAGGCTCAGTAGTTGTGGGACACGGGCTCTAGAGCGCAGGCTCAGTAGTTGTGGTGCATGGGCTTAGTTGCTCCACAGCATGTGGGATCTTCTGGGACCAGGAGTCGAACCCGTGTCCCCTGCACTGGCAGGCGGATTCTTAACCACTGCACCACCAGGGAAGCCCTGAGGTAGGGCTTTAAGAGGCAATATTCAGTTCTAAACTGGGTGTAAGCCTACCATCTACACAGTGTCAGGCAGGCCTTGATTTTGGAGCTTAACTGATGCTCACGTGGGAAACCTGGTTACCAGTCATGGTGAGCTGCTCTGCTTCTCTCAAAGAGAAGAGGACTCACTCATGTGGTCGATCAAGGAACTTCACTCAGACAGCAGAAGGGATTCAGATGGTCTTCAGAGAGCTCTAAGCCCAAGAGCAGAGAGAGCAATCGTCCTCCGTGAATACCCTTGGCTCCTGGAGAGTGGCACCCTCTTCTATAAGCCAGCCAGCCTGGGACATTTGCTTGCTCCCCCTCTGGCAATGTGGGCCCCAAGGCTGGGGTTTTGCCTTGATTTCAGTGGACTTTTCTGGAAGCACTTCTTCATGCAACACCACGACCATCTCTGCCCTATACTCTGGAAGCCTGGACCTGTCTCACTCAGATGATGACTCTTTTCTTTAGATCATGGGCTGCCTGGCTGGAACTGGGCTGAACCTGTCCTGTCCTGATCTCTGACTCTGATTCCCAGTTCCTTGACTGCCTCTACCTTCATTTGTCTGCTGCTTCCTGTTGACCCCTACTTTCTAACTCAGCATGGGTCACTCTAGTCTATTGTACCTCCTTGCTACTGTAAACTCTGACAGCATGTCTAGACATTGTACTACTAACATGGTAGCTGGAACTATGCACATCCTAGAAAGGCATAAATACATCTTGATATGACTTGATAAACAAACAATATATTTTAGAATTCTACACAGTGTCTAATACACAGAGTTGGCACACAATTCATAGCACTGTTTTGAGTAATGAGTTATTTGTCAAGTACTTAGAACAGAGTCTGGCACTTACTGAGAACTATATGGTTAAACAAATATAAAGATTCTTATATATATTTATTAGGTTTGTAAAAGGCTTCTATTTTAACTGTATAAATGATTCATGACGACAAATGCATTTTATGGATTTAAACCAAAAGTATGCTCTGACAAATAAATAATTTGATACACACTTTTCCAAAGTTTGAATATTCTCTCATGCAGACCAGTAATATGCTTAGGAAGGCAAATTCCTTTATCTCCTATCCAAAACACTAAAACTTTCTGCTTTGGGGTAGGTGATCTTTTTGTCACTCCCCAGATGTCTTCTACCGATGGGCCTCTCCTCAGTGCTTCAATCAGCTTAAGTCTTTTGAATTCTGTGGGTTGGACAAAGATGTAAATGCCAAATAACAAAACTCATAAGTTGACTCCAAGTATATTACATGCTAGTAAACAAACTTAGCTTTTGACTTAATCAATGGAAAACAGTTATTCCCTCATGGCCAGACAGCTCTGATTAAAATGTTCTGCTATTAACGTCCATATGTTTCTAGGACATCCAAGCAACAATCCACGTAAATCGTTTCAAAAGAAAGGGAACGGCCGATGGCATGGGCTGTAAGGCAAGTATTACTCTCAGAAAAGGAAAGAGCCAGCATTTTTTTCTTTGGGGCCATTGTTTGCAGGCTGAATGTTTTAATATAATTGATCTAAGTCTACAAGAAAACTCGCCCAAACAAAGCTACAGTCTTCTTAGTTTCTGCTCTGTTCAAAACCCACATCAAAAGGCATCCTTGCCTTCTCAAATGTAAGGTAATCAAAGTGATTCTAACTCATTTTACTTTATAATTCCTTGCCCACACTCCCCTATAAATGTGCCAGGATCTAGGTCCACAGCTCGTACAAGATCCTTTGGCTTCTTGGCAGAATTAGTAAGCAGCAGAGCAGCCAGGGGAATTATGATTTGGAAAGACCTAGCCCACAGTGCAGGGCACGGCTGGGTAGGAGAGGTAAATGGTAAGAGAGGGAAATGTTGCTGGTAATGGCAAAATTGTATATTAATTTGCCCTTCCAAAATAATTAAAAAAAAAAAATCTCTGCGTCATTTGAAGGAGACTGCAATTACTTCTCCCTGCACCAAATGTGAAAAATTCTATTCCCTCTTTAAGGCATGTTCTTTTTGACTTACTCTTTCTGGAGAACTTATATGCATCCTGCAGTTCCCAGGCTCAAAGTCTTCCTTAGGCCCCTCCCTTTCACCCCCACCAGGCAGAATTAACTATTCTCACTTCTGTGTTCTTATAGCATTTACTTTTCTTAAAAGCCCATGCCAATGAATATACTTTATAAATTTGTCAATCAACTACTATGATATCAAGGAAAAAATTCTCATAGTACCTTACATATCTCTTGAAGTTTTCTCTCATTAATTTACATGTTTGGACATCTCTTTTCTCTGTAGGTAGGTTTATCTTTGTATCCCCAGCATATCACAGAGTGTTCTACATGTAGTTCACTAAAATCTGGGGTACAGAAGGAAGGCAAGATACTGAATCACCTCAAGTATATCCTGATTGCTCATAGGTTATATGACAATGTAATTATTTCTATAGAAATTTTCAAATGTTTTATGACATAAGCAATTTTCCCTTAATCAACTGACCTGAGATCCAGGGCACTTAGATCTGATTTAAATTCTCCTGAAATCAGGAATGATGCCAAATGCCCAGTTTCTGTGCTCACTGGTTTTCCTGTGGACTACTGAGATTGCTTCCTAACTGATTTCTCTGCCTCTACAACAATCATCACATAACTGCTAGTTATCATCTGTAAATACAGTCTTCTCTGTAACAATATTTAGTGGGTTCCCATTGCTTATAGATAACAGCCCAAGTAATTTTGCATGACAGACAAGGCTCCCCATGTTCTGGACCCAACCTTTATTCACAGGCTCATCCCTCTCTCCAGAACTTTCTGTTCATTCTGATTCTAGTCTCATCCAGACTATCTTCCTTATCCTTCATCTAGGACTATTTTTAAATTTCCCTTTAGCCATCCTAATTTTCAGAGAGGAGTATCTTTCCCTACTCTTGGTTTCATGAGGAGGAATTTTTCCTAAGCAGATCCTTGGGTTTTCTATGCTTTTACTCCTTGGTAGATTTGAGAATAACAACTGGATTTGCCCACTCAGTCTCGCTCTTCTTTCTCTTGGCATCTTCCTGCCTGCAGGAAGCCTGACATCTCCCAAATCCTCCAGGGCCCTGTCCCTGCGGGTGTATGTGGTGGGATGGGGAATGAAGGCTTACTGTGGAATTCTGCCTAATTCTGGGGAGTCAATAATCCCACTTGGTCAACAGTCTAAAAGCCATGTCTGCTAACTTGTCCCCCAACTAAAAATGATACTCTGAGTTCCATCAACTACTTCTTTTATTTCTCAAAGTGTTTAGAACTTGGATGAGGAAAAGAGGTGCTATTTATTGTAGCCCCTCAGAAACCCTAACTCAATCTGCAAAGTCCAGTTCAAATGTTACTAATTCCTGAGGCCCTTCCTAACTCCCTCAGGCAGTATTAATTATTCATTCCTTTGTAGTCCCATTATTTATTTATTTTTCTACATATCCTTTGGCAGTTTTTAAATTCTGCCTTGCTTTAATGAAAGTTTCATCCACTACATTGTAAACTCTTTGGGACAGAAACACCCACACCCTTCTTAGACAACATTCTGGTTTCCATAGTGCCTCATACTTAGAAGGTAGTTCAAATAAATGCTTGTGAAGTAAAATTAGAAGGTACAATGCCTAGGGTCTATACCTTGGGACTAGCATAGCTGAAATGACATGAATAGATGTTATAAGGGGACTAAGTATCATACCTCAATACTACGGATGCAAACTGCTGAAAGTGGAGATGACAGCCATTTAAGTGGTCCCTGGTATCCTTTTACAGGCCTTCACTACTGGCCTTAGTGGTGGTCAGAGACCAAGAAAAGAACATGTTGAGTGACCTGGGTGGATGCTCACACATTGCCTTGTCCATCTGGATTAAGTCTGCAAGAGTCCAGATTCTTAGGAACTTGAATAGCCAATTACAGTTCAGCTGTCTTGTACTTTTAAATTGAAGCCTTATTATTTCTCAGAATTTGACCCAGCTGCAGTGACAACGTGTCCTGGACACTGGGGAGAAAGACGCGAACAAAGGTTTACACTCTTCCCCTTGCTGGAAGGATGTCCGTGAAAGCTATTATTTCCTCCAGTTGAAATAAATAGGGAACTATATGACTGAAGTAGAAACCTAATTCTGTTCTGAGGTGATGGATACGTTTTAGCAGCTAACTTGCTGTAGGCCAGGAGTGACCTTCATTCATCACAAAGGTTATTAAAGTTATTAAAATAACTGACTGCCATTATCATGTATGAGACAAAGGAAGGGTACTGATTATTTGGGAGCTGGTAATGGTATTTAATCCAATTTCTGACCAGCAGTTGGGAAAAGCGATACATTTTTATTTGATTATCTGGCATCTTTTCCAAAAGATAATGTGTCCAATCTGATCAAATTTTCACTGTTACTAAATCCTCAGTGAGAAATATGGTGACAATGTCATGGGAAACCTTCTTTCCTCTGGTGTCAAGTTTCCATGTGGAGGGCTCCATTAATGTGACACATCTAGCCCCTTGTCCTTCTCTTGTCTCTATATATAGAATTGAGTAACCTGGTTGGTGGTGACTAATGTCCATGTTTCTTGATTGGATAGGACGAGTCTACTAAAAGTCTCTCAGTGAGGAGGATTTAGCATCCTTTTTCATTTTCCTCTATGGACCAGTGCCAGTCAGTAATATTAGTAAAACTGTTTCTGTAGACCCAAATTTCTCCTCTGGTTGGCTGTCTGAGGGCTGAGGTAAGGAGGCAAACCCATTTGGCCCTCACAATAAGTCATTATGTTCAACTACTTCATCATTAATAAAAGTGATATTTTGATCTCCATCTGCCTAACTCCAGTGTTCAACTCTTGGTCAATTTGAATCTTGTCCTGTCAAGAGTGAGTTATAATTTACTCGACTTCCTCAAGCTCCAACACCATGAATTACAGTGCAGTCACTTCTGTTTCTGGCATTCATTTTGCAGCAGCATCTAACAAACTTGAACCTCTGGTTCAAGTTTGTGAACGTGATCTTATTTTTTAGACGCAAATATGGCCTCTTCTGAAAGACAGTTTTTTCTTAATGTCTTTACATCTCCTTAAAAGGAAACAACAATTGCCACAGATTTAAAAAAAGCTTATTAAAAATGGAACCCAAACAAGGGGGCTTATGAATTCCTGGGTTGCAGTGAATGATTTCATGTAGTGAAATCCACTCGGCCAACTGACTGAAGACAGTTTCTTATTCCTGTAGGGGAAGTAGCAGCTACGAAGCACCCACCAGGTGCTGGGCACTCAGCCAGGCGAGTTGTATATGCTCACTTAATCTGCTCACCAACCCTATGATAGAGATATTATCATCCCCATTTTACAGTTAAGTAAATTGAGGCACTGAGAGTAAATCACATGTCTGAACAGGGTTTCAGAGACCTATTAGGAAATTCAGAGCCTGCACTCTGCACTCCACTGGCTTGTCTCTCACTAGGGTGACCAGGTGATTTATCATACAAAAACCAGGACATTCTTGCAAGTGAAGAGGTCATCATTAATAATTACTCTGGGATGACAAGGATCAATATAAACCAGAATTATTTAGTTTTGGACAAACCTGTACATATGATCACTCTAGGGTCTCAAACTCGTTTCTAGCAGATTTTTAAAAATAGATGCCAATTCTGGATATTTAGAAAGGGGCCTGAGTTTGTTCACTGTTCCTTTGTTCACCTATTCATGGCTTAAAAAGGCTAAGACTCACTTGTTGCCCCTCTCTGATTCTTGAGATCCAGTTTCTAGCTCCATCTAAATAAATCACAGCTGTTATCAGAGTTATTTCTTCTTCTAGCCGCACAGAGGCATGAAGCTCCAGGGAAGGATTAGATCATTAAGCAAAGGAAAATAGCAACAACAATACAACAGCACCTGCATAAATCCTGTAGGGGGAAAAGATCAATTTAAAGTTTTTCGCATGTTCTAGCATATCCTTGATGGAGTTGGATATAAATGCCTTCTACTTTTCTCTCTTATAAATAAATGTCTCATTACATTCTATCACTTAAGCACACTGGAGTGTCATGATGAAGAATCAGAGACAGTCAAGGCCCAGGGGCATGGGGGTGGTTAACCTCATTACCCTGCTCTGTTGAGTTGGTGTGAAACAGCCACTTGAGTTATTCCTACTGCTGCCACCAAGAGTCATTTGACATCAATACTCAGTGGTAATACTATCATTCTCGTAAATGGGTTATCCTAATGTTACACGGAAGAGCGTGGCACTCTAAGGACTGCTTTTAAAATCCTGATTCTAACGTGCAAAGAACTAGTTTGTGCATTGAAAATTATCACAAGAAGAGGTGTGTGGAAATGCCCATTTCCAGTTCTCAGCTCTTCTTACCAGTGTGTGCTCTAGTGGGATGGCTCTCAAGCCTAGCATCCTCCAGAATCACCTGGAGGATCAGCTAAAATACACACTGCTGGGCCCCACCCTCAGAGCTTCTGATCAGTAGGTCTAGAATGGGACTTGAGAATGTGCATTTCTAACAAGTTCCCGGATGATGCTATTGTTGCTGGTCCACGGACCACACTCCGAGAACCAACCCTGGCATAAAGCTGTAGGGAGTGGAGACTTTGCACCTGTGAAAAGAAGTGAAATCTAAGATGTGCCCCCTGGAATAAATTAAGATGAAAGCCCATGGAGTAGGACTGAAATGTCCCTGTTATACTTCTCATAGTCTATTGAAGTCTGACTAGGAGTCAGCAAACATTTTCTGTAAGAGGCCAGACAGTAAATATCTTCAGCTTTGCAGGCTAGATGATCTCTGCTGCAAGTTCTCAACTCTGCCACTGTAGCATGAAAGCAGCCAGAGACGGTGCATGAAAGATGGAGCGTGGACACGGCTATATTCCAATAAAGCTTTATTTACAAAGACGAATAATGCACTGGATTTGGCCCACAGGCCATAATTTGCCAACCTTTGAGTCTTAACTAACGTGATAAATATGATTCATATATTGCAACATCTGTTAGTATGTTGAGCCCAAGTATGCCTATGATCAATGAGAAACCAACCAAGCTGGAAACCTGTGTCAGCCAAGCACTGACACCTGTTTTAGCTGCATGTGATTGGTTGACTATTGCCCGCACCGGAAGATATGCACTCTTCTTGCAATTCAACACCTACAACCGTTTAAAAACCAATGGCTCACCACTTCATCCTAATTCAACAGGGGTTTCACTGCACTGCTGGAAATTATGTATACTTAATTTACTCTCTACTTGGTACTTTGCCTAAAAGTCAATAATATCTTCCTGTGTAGCGGGATCATTGATTATCAGTTAATTCATATTTCATTTTAAATTTGTTTTTTCTTCTCCTTATTTCCAAAAGGCCCACTGGGCTGTCTTTTCTCACAGGAGGTTTACGCTGGTGGCCTGAAGATAAGCTCTCATGATGGTTTTTGTTAAAGAACTAAGCTCGCTGATGCCCTGAAGAGGAGGAGGAGAAAGACAAGTGTATTTGATGGGGAGAGGTTGAAGCGGATGAGATGGGGAGGAAATTATCCAACTCCTGGGACAGGCAGAAAAGACTCTCAACATCCCTGATGGTCAGTTCCCGGGTCTCTCCTTACTTGTCCTGTCAACAGCATTTGACACAGTTGGCCACTCCTTCCTCTTGGAAATATGTTCTTTGCTTGGCTTCCGGAGAGCACTCTCCTCTGGTTTCCCTCTCACTTCACTAGCTGCTCCTTCTTTATCTCCTTTGCTGGTCTCTCCTCTGATAGAAGGACTGTCTCGAAGCTCAGTTCTTGGTTCTCTCCTGTCCTGTCCTCTCCTCATACACTACCTTGGTGATCTCATCCACTCACATGGTTTCATATACTGTCGACACACAGACAACTTCCATGTTTATAATTCGAGGCCAAATATCTCCACCGAACTTCAGTCTCACATAACCGTGCCCCTCTCGACGTCTCCACGCGTGCTCTGAGGCCTCTCAAATCTGACATGTCCAAAGCTAAGCTCCTGACATTGTCCCATCCCTGCCATCCCCATCCCCACAGTCTTCTCCAGACTGGAAAATGGAAACTCCATTCTTCTACTGATCAGCCTCCAAAATCTGGAACCATACCCCATATCCAATTTGATGGTAAATCTTGCCTGGTCTACCTTCATATCATAGTTCAAATCTGACTACTTCTCACCTCCTCAACTGCTACCACCCCTAGTCTAGTTACCATCAGCTTTTGCCTGGATTAGTGCCATTTTCTCTTGACTGGCATCTCTGTTTTCATTCCTGCTCCCAATCTGGACGACTCTCAACTCAGCAGGCACAGCGAGTCTATTGAAACATACAAGACCACTCATTCCTTTGCTCAGAACTCCACAAGCTCCCACCTCCCACAGAGTGAATGTGAAAGTCAGAGGCCTTACAGTCCTGCCTGGCCCTGGCCCTTGTTTCCTCTCTGGCCTCCTCCGCACTCCTCTCCTACTCTTCCGTCCACGTGGTCACACAGGCCTCCTGATGCTCCTCAAACATGCTGCCCACATTCCCACCTCAGCGTCTTTTTAATGTTGTTTCCTCTTCTGGAAATGGTCTCCTCCAAAACATCACACAACTTGCTCCCTCATTTCCTCCAAGTCTTTACTCAGATGTCCCCTCTTCAGGGAGTCCTCCCCCTACTCTACTGAAAATTGCAGCCCCTTCCCTGCACTTGCCTTTCTGCCTTCTTTGCTTTTTCTCTCTCACCAGCACTTATCACTATGCAATACACTATGTATTTTACTTGTTTGTTCTCTGTCTCCTTCCACTCAAATGTAAGCTCCTTAAGGGTGGGATTAGCACAGGCATCTGGTCTGAGGGGGCTGCTGTGAAGTGCCTTTGGGGTGCTGAGTTGGGGCTGTGGAGCCCTGGCCACGGGGATGCCAGCTGCAGTAAAGATACTGCTGGCTTTACTCGGCCAGGCAGCACCAGAGCTTTCCACCCTGGAGGGACCAAGCAGGCTTGGGCAGTTGTTTTTATCAGTGGTCACCTTGGCCGAGGGAGGTTAAAAGGCTCTTATTCAGTTTTCCAGGTACACCATAAGCGTGAGAGAGGCGGGTAGGGAGAGAGAGAGGACAGCGGGGTGGGGAGAGAAGAGAGGAGAGGAAAGAGGGAGAGAGGTGGGAGGAGAGGAGAGGAAGGGGGGGGAGAGAGAAAGAGAGAGAGAGGAAGAGAGGGGGGAGGGAGGGAGCGAAGGAGGGAGGAGGGGAGGGGAGAGAAGGGGAGAGGACAAGGGGAGAGGAGAGAGGAATATGGGGAGAGAGGAGAGGAAGAGGGAGAGGAGAAGAATGACAGAGAGAGGGAGGGAGAGGGAAGGAGGGAGGGGGAGGAAGGGAGAAAGAAAGAGAAAGAGAGAGAGAGAGAGAGAGAGAGAGAGAGAGAGAGAGAGAGAGAGAGGGAGAGGGAGTGGGTGGGAGAGACCTAATAGATAAAGACTGAATTTACCAAAACTAGATGGAAAGGGGGCTTGGAATTGGATTTATTTGAATTAAGGAAAATTGTTACTATGTGACATTTCCTACATACCTAAGTTTATGAACAATAATTCATACTCATAACAACGGTTCTTATTACTTGAATAATGGAAATAAATAAATCAATGGAATAAAACAAACCCTGCTCCACTCAAACCAAGAAAACAGGACAGAAAAATGGAAATACAGGGTGTAATGAACTTTCCACTTCTCCCCAAACTCCACCATGATTTCATAATAAATTCTGATGTGAACCAGAGTCAATATGCACTTCCTGTGTTCTCCCTTTGGGTGGACGAAATGCTGCTAATGAGGAAAGGTTCAGCTCAGATCTTTCTGATGACCAGGAAAGCTGACTCTTCAATCCTCAGCCCTTTGTTTTAGCAAAGGTGCACCTGTTTTTCCACCCTGCCTCATTCTACCAGGAATTGCCCACAGAACCCCATGTGGACCCAGAGACGTCAAGGCTCATTAGCCAACAAGAACTGTTGATTCCTCTGCCTGGGATTTAGGACTTGAGTGTTTGCCTGCAGGGTGGCAGGCATGTGGGACTCTGTGAGGCTTGTGAAATCTGGCCTCCTTGCAGAACAGGGACAGCCTGTTCAATAAGGGTAAGAGTGCTTGTTGCTTCAGTGATGGATGCCAAAAAAAAAAAAACAAAACAAAGCTGCATGCTTATTTGGCCAGTATCAGGGCATAACATCTCTATTTTTCTCCTATTTCTCAGGGCTTAATGATCTTAAGCTGAGGGTTCAAGTTAAAAGATTTTTATTCTGTTAAAACTTATGACAACTTTATTACTGACATTTTGGGAGCACTACTTCTAGTCATTTTCCTAGCCTATATGAAATATAGGCTTACTTCCACTAGTTTAAATGGCTTGAAATGATCCAAACAGTATTTTCAAAGGATGGGCAAATTATTTTAAATCCTGGGAAGGGGCTTTGAAGGGCCCTATGACAATTGCCCTGGCCTGACACATCTCCAGTGAATTAAAATCTCAGCCTGCTTTTTTAAAAGACCCCTAGAGAATGAGATACCTTATCGTCTCCAAATATATCCTACTGTAAAATTGTTGATTATGGCAGAAAAGTACTCAGTCAGCACAAGTTTTCCCATCTATTTTATGTTTGTCTAACTTTCTAAAGTTAGCTATGCATTTCTACTGAATGGCTGATTCTAATGTAGACTGAAAAGCAGCCATGGGCACTTACACTTTAGATAAGTGCAGAAAAATCAATACTTATTTCTTTTTCTGTGTAAATGGAAATAATGAAGCCATGATGGCATTGGCTGCTACAAAAATGTATATCCTAGACTCTCTAAATCCACAAGATAGAAATGATTTGATAATAAGCACAAGTCAACAGAAATGCAGTCAAATTTCCAGAATAAACGTTTTTATGCCCATGACAGTTGGAAGTATGCATGATGGTCTTTGCCTGTACACGTTCCTATTTATTTATCCTCCCTGAATCCATGTATTATTGTTTTATTATGTGTCCTTTCTATATAACTTTTAGTTTCTAAACTCTTCTATTACATTTTTATATCAGGCTGGAAACGAGAGTTAAAAATAAGGCCAGAAAACCAAATATTGATGTTTACAATAAAAATTTATTGAGCACCTACCTACCTGCATGTGCCAGGCACTGTGCTAGATTTTCAGGATGACAAAAGTGAGTATGCCTCAGGCTCTGCTCACATGGAGCTCACAATCTACAGGTGATGAGGGAGAAGGTGCAGGCAGACAACCGCTCTACCAAAGAGGCAATGCTACAACACAGGTTTATACAGAGTGCTGTGGGAACGGGGGTTATGTGGTGAATAACTGAGCCTAAGAGGATCATGTGTGTGTGTGTGTGTGTGTGTGTATGGTTTCTGGTAGTATTTCAGAAAAAAGAAGATTTTCAAGCTGAGACTTAAGAGTGTAGGTTTTTGCCAATAAGTAGAGTTGGGAGAGGTTGGAATTTCAGCAAATGTCAAAATGGGACAAAAACACATCGAACAGGGCATGTTCTTTAAGAGAAACTGCAAGTAGCTTGGAATGGGTGGGACATAAGGTCCACAGGCATTAGGAAGGAGAGGAAAGCTAGATAAACAACAAATGAGAAGATACGGAAGGTCTTCCAGTTAGTGAAACAAGGAAGAGACTGAGTCCCACCAAGAAAGTTGCCATCAGAAGGACCTATTAGTTCTGACCAGCAACTGAGACCAAAATGCCAGTCAAACATTTGCAACCCAAATCTTTCTAATCTGAAAGGAGATCTCAGCATTCTTCCCTACGTGTAAAAGAACCTAAGTCTTATCAGAATGGTGGACAGTTACCTGTTTCAGACTCATTTGCTTACAGGAACTGTCCCAGTCCCTGAACAGAGAGTTCCAATGTGGAATGGGGTTCCTTCCTAAAAAAGAGAGAGCTCCTAGCTTGAATTGGAAAATAAGTCAGATAAACAAGACAGGCAAATACCAAGAAACAGGTTTCATTAAATTTGTTCTACTCCTTCAACATTATTCTTTTGACTCCGTTATCTTCTTGATTGACAAGGTGACTTTTCATTAACAAGCGTGGCAAACAGTTCAGTGTCACAGCCAACTTCTGTCACGCCACTTTATAAAATGAAGAGAGGGCAGATGTTTAAACTGTAACTGTCTTCTTCACACAACCTATCCTTTGAAGGGAAAATTCTTTAAAAGGCAGAAAAACTTCAAACAACACATTCAGTTGAGAGCATCTGGAAAATGGCAAGTTATCACAGTCCAAAGTTAACGATCATGAATTTCATATTTGTATTTTGGATGGTCTTCTACTTGATTGGTTGATTCTACCAGTAGTAAAAAGTCTGAATGATTAGGCTGAACATGTTACAGCATCCAAGGAAGACAATGAGATGTTCCTGATATACATGTAACCTGCCCAGAGGAAGTTTAACATCCTTTTCAGGTCACTTGATTTGAATCCAGGGCTGTCAGTCTCTGAGAATATAAATTCACTGTTTCTTACTTCCAGGGCTCCTGGATGAAGCTCTGCTATGACCTTTAACTTACAGAGTTGTTATTTATCTCATGGAACAGTTATGAGCTCAATGATGGAAAACTTCAAGTCATGGTTACCCCAATGCATTGGATGGTGGTGCAATGATCAAAAAGATGCCAGTGATGACAATTGAACGTCCCTTTGCCTTCCCAGCCTCCTTCATATATTCTCAGGCATAGGATGACAAAGGGAAGTCCACGAGTCACATGAAGAAAGACTGTAGCCATGGGCACACGATCAGGAGCTCCTCTGTTTGTCTTCACCCCTACCGCCCATGCCACCACCCTGTCCTACTTCCTCCTCCTCTTGTTCCTGTGAATTCCTCTACCATCTTGCCACTAACCACTGTCCTCCACCCAAAGTTCTGCTGACGATTATTCCCAGCTGAACCAATACTCAACCCGTGTCTGACACAGAGTTTGTGTTCAAATAGTTGTTGAATGAAATAATGACCCCCAAACCCTCCAAGGTAACAAAATTTTAGCGGAGTGTCTTTTTGAATGAAATAATGTTTCCTTATGTGGGGTGAAAAGAGCAAGGGTTTTGGAATCTTATCAGCCTACGTTTGTACCTGTCGGTACCACTAACTGGATATAAAACAAGGGCTTAACTACTCTGAGATGCCATTTCATCTACTATAAAGAAGGAAGATAATAATTCCTACTTTGAAGGGTTTTTGTGACTATTCAAAGAGACAGTATATATGAAAATGCTAGCACAGTGCCTGGAATATACTTGGACCTCAATAAACGCTCATTTCTCTCTTCTCTGTCTTATGTGGTATTATTAAGATGATAAATAATAGGGAGTAATTAATCTCTGGTGTAGTTGGATGTCTTAGAAGAGATAAACAGCAGTCACAGGGAGGGATAGTGTTAGGAATTTGTAAAGGAAATGATTATTTCTATGGTTAATTTTCTTGGTTGGGGTTTAAGAGGAAATTCATGTTATCCATTAATTATACTTACCAATTGGGTCTAATTGGCAACTACCCCAAAATGAATAAAACAAGCGGGAATCAAGAGAGAAAAACGGCAGGCATCCTGTCAAAAAATAAAATCTTTGAAATTTCTACAACCCAATGGTTGGATTCACATTTTATTAAAGCAGACCAATCTCCCAATTTATAAATTTACACATGTGATGGCAACCCAACTGCATATTCAGACCTATGCAAAGCATCAAACAGCACTCTGTACCAACTATGCCTTGTCTCAGGGCTCCCTCAGATAAACGGGTCCTTAAAATCAACATTCCCTTTGCTGGAGGACATAGCCTTCATTACTCTGTTTCAGCCTAGATAACTGTTGTAGTGGTTAAAGGGTTAAATGAGTTAATCCATGTTAAGTGCTTGTAACAATGCTTGGCACTTAGTAAATCCTCAAGAAATGTTTGTTTTTGTTATACTAATTATAACAATAATTATGCCTTCCAAGGCTGAATAAATACTGGATTCCTCCCTCCCTCCCTTTAAAAACATTTTTTTTTCTGATTTCTAGAGATACATGTCTTATCCTCAGGTAATTAGCTACTTCTGACCTAAAAGAAGTACTTTTTCAGAGGCTAATGTACTTTTCTTTTTAAAAGGGAATTGAAACCAATGCCAATGTGTCACTCAACATAGCTCATGTTATTTACTGAAGAGATCCCCACATTTCCCTCTCTTCTCTCATGGGCCAAGAAAATGACTAATTAGATAGATAGATAGAACCATATATATATCTATATCTATCTGTCACATATTATCTCTATCATATACCTCTTTCTATCTATCTGTCTATCTATCTATCTATCTATCTACCTACCTACCTACCTTTCTATCTATCTTCCAAAAAAAAGTCGTCAAAGACATTTCATTATAACAGGTTTCCTACCAATTCTGGCTATTCTATCCCAAACTGGGAGAGAAATTTAATGGTAAATAATGTCTCTGGAGTTGTTAACTTACTAACAAGCTAGTTTTAGGCTAGATGACTCAGGCAGGATCTCATTTCAAATCTAGGCCTCAGGAGAATCTGCCTCTGCCCCTTTTTGCTCCTTCCCTAAAATAGCATTTACAGAGGGGCCCAGATCCTTGAGTTAGGTCTTCTAGTCCTAGTGTCCTAGAATCAAGCCAGACTTCTAGAGCAGCCACAGCTTGGGGTGGTAGTTGTTGGTTGTTGGTTGGGCAGGGGATAGCTGGTTGGTGAGAGGCATAGTAGTGTCTCACCCCATTTTTCATAAAACATCACTTGGTAATTTCCTCAGTGCCCATAACTTGGCAGGGCTGCCTCTTCATAAGAATGTACTCATTGGGGAAAACACAAAGCAATATCACTTGAAGCACAAAATATAAGGGTTGTTTCTTCTGGATTATCAATAGTTTGCAAAATAACAAGCCAAGGAGGGTCTAGGTCCTGGCGGCCGAAGAGTGTGGTAGGTAATGGTCGTCAGCGCAAGGGTCATTTCGTCACTGGGAAGGGACAGCCCTTGCCCACGGTGATGGTGGCTAGCAAGATGAACAAAGATGCACAGATGAGAGAAGCAATTAACCAAAAGTTGATAGAAACTGGAGAAAGAGAATGCCTCAAAGAGTGGCTGAGAGCTAAATTAACTGAATGTGGCTGGAAGGATCAGTTGAAGGCACACTGTAAAGAGGTAATTAAAGAAAAAGGACTAGAACACATTACTGTTGATGACTTGGTGGCTGAAATCACACCCAAAGGCAGAGCCCTGGTACCTGACAGTGTAAAGAAGGAGCTCCTACAAAGAATAAGAACATTCCTTGCTCAGCATGCCAGCCTTTAAGATTGAATTAGATTGTGTTGTTTTGTGGTTTTATTTCTGAAAGTAAAACTTGCCAGACTTCCCTGGTGGCACAGTGGTTGGGAATCCGCCTGCCAACGCAGGGGACACGGGTTCGATCCCTGGTCAGGGAAGATCCTGTATGCCGCGGAGCAGCTAGGCCCATGCGCCATAACTGCTGAGCCTGTGTGCCTAGAGCCCGTGCTCTGCAGTGGGAGAGGCCACCGCAATGAGAAGCCCGCGCATCACAATGAAGTGTAGCCCCCACTTGCCACAACTAGAGAAAGCCTGCATGCAGCAACGAAGA
>NW_021703782.1:65071673-65096289 GCF_005190385.1 Monodon monoceros
GGGGGGGGGGGGGGGGGGGGGGGACTTGCCATCAATTAGAAATCGATTTCCCAAAATAAAATCCTTTTTTGTATGATGGTATACAGTTTTCAGTAATGATGCATACAATTGTATTGATTTTTTTCCCTAAATGTGTTATTTTAATAAATATCTCATGAATTAAAAAAAAAAAAAAGTAACAAGCCAAGAGTAACTACTGTACATTTTCCAGAATGTTACTAATTAGCACCTTCCTGAGAACATAAATTCAGTTTGGGAGCACACACCTCCCCAGGCCACTCCACCACTTTGTGCAACAGTTAGACAGCTTGTTAAATATTAGGAGCAAAACCTCAAAGAGCTGATGACACAAACCCTCCTGGAAATTTACCACAAAAGCGCTTGTGTAAGGAACCAAGCACAAAATTGGCTTAGCTGTGTCTTTCTTGCAGACTGAACAGCACACTGGTATTTTTAGTTTCTTTCTTTCCCCCCCCAGTTACCAAGTCCTAATGAACAAAAGTTAAATGACATTTTAGTGCAGATCAACCAGATTTTTGCCGATTTGTTGCATGGCTAAAAATGGAAATGTCTGAACATCCAGTGTCTGTTGATTGTGATTCCAATTCTCTTGATACTTCCTTGCTTACACTTCAAGACGCAGTGGAGAAATGGTCTCAAGGGGAAAAACTGGAGAAAAAAGGGCTAAGGATTTTGCATCAAATACGTTGATATCCTAAGTGCCCTGCTTTTATTCCTTGCTCAGGTGCCTGGAGAACCTTTTCCTATTTGAGTTCCCCTGGTGCTCTGTTAAACAGAATAAGAGAAGTACCTCCCAAACTAAGGTAATGACAATGCTGAGCAAAGAGTGGCAGTTAGGAGTTTGGAGTCGTGAGTTCAGGTAAAAGCTGTGCCAGTTAATTCACTGTATGAATTTAGGTAGGACACTTGATTGACCTTTTCCAAGTGGGCTTTCCTATCTGGAAAATGAAGGCAATGAACTAGGTGAAATATATATATATATATAATACCAATGATAATATATAGTTATGGATATATAGAATCCCATGAGTATGAATAGCTCTGCTTCTGCCCCATCTATATATCTATATCTATGTATACACAATAATGTTCCATTTATCATATTACACTATATTCTACCTTTACATCATTCTATTAAGGAGGGTCAATAAAAGGGAAACAATGAAACATCTATATCTTATCCTTATGATTTTGATGATCGCGTTTCCTAAAAAAACAAACTAAGCCTAGTTCGCATATAGACCTTATTTATATTTGCAGCTGAAATTTTGCTTATGAAGATAGGAAAAACAATTTAATGAAAGTAAAATAAATGTAATTAGACCACATGCTGTGCACTACCTTTCTAAATGTTGAAAGCTTTCACCCGCATGGCTTGCAATCCATTGCCCACATTCCATCTGTCAAAATCTTCCTGAGAATACCTTGACTACACCGCCCCCATGAACATTCCATCCAGAAATGCTTTCTGTCTGAATTCCTGTTGTATTTCGTATCATTCAAGGGCATTTGACACTTGCTGCTGTTTAATGCAGCCCTTTGCATACTGAGAGCCCGTGGAGCACAACAGTTGAGGCATGGACGCAGGCAGACTTCTTGGGTCTGCCACTTTTTAGCAGTCTGACCTTGGGGGCTATTACTTGACCTCCTTTGTGCCTCAGTTTTCTTTTTGGCCAATGGGAATAATAATGGTACTCACTTCATAAGGTCGTTGTAAGGACTGAATCAGTTATTCCTTGTAAAGTTTTAGAATAGCACTCAATAGCTAGTTATTGCTAACTTATTTGTAAAACTCTAAGTTCTTCAAGTGCACAATTATGTCTTATTTATCTTGCCACCTCTATAGTGCTTTATATATTGTAGGCACACAAGCAAATACTGGTGGAGTAACAGAAGAACTATCAAGGGGAAAATAACAGAGGGAGCGATCACTACTTATTTTAGATGACAGATATTTTGAGTTCTCGTTCTTGCCATATTTTGAAAAGCTGACAAACTTCTGACATGTATTTTGCCTCCATACAGAGCATCTAAAGAGTACAATGGAGTCAAGAATATAGTGGGAGCCATTTTTTCCAGTGTGAGTATCACAGACAATACTCAACATGAAATGGCTGTTGAATGAGCTGTGTGTGAGCCTACTCCATCACAGGGAGTAGGATCCAGGGAGAGGGGAGCTGGACTTTGGGGTGCCCAAGAGCCTAATAAAAGGAAAATGAACAATTTAGCTCTACTGAATTGTGCTCATGGTAGAGGTACAGAAGTAGGGCATTTTTCAGGAGCCCCATTATACTAGGCTACCTGGTTATGGCTAAGGATTGGGAATAAATTTAGGCTATTTTGTCATTTACCAACTCCAAACAGGGAACATAATTTTGGCTCTGATTCCAGCCACTATCAAATATAAGATTCAAACCTGTTATGTTGTCTTATTGGTTTATACACATCCTTTATATGATTTGAGAATATTATTCTCCATGGCATGTCTTTAACCAGCCTCTTCCATTAGGTCTCCTGACTTGACTCTTTCCTTTTGTCTTAGATGAAGCAAAGAATTGCCAGCAGACTCAGTGAGCAAGAGAAATCAAGGTGTGTCAAACACAGCTGGTCAAGAATGATAAACATACACTTGTGGGAAGAAAGTACTGAACATGGATAGGCTGACTATGTCCAAAAAGTTTTCTTCCTTCATCCATCCTTCCTCCTCCCTCCCTCTCTCCATCCCTCCTTTTCTCTCTCCCTCCCTCCTTCCCTTCCTTCCTTCCTTTTATAAAAGCTATATTTGGTCATTGTCAAAAAACAACACTGAGAGGTTTTTAAAAGGTATTTAGTGGAAAATGTCAGTTCTCATCTTACTTCCCTTACCTCAAGTCTCATTCTCTAGAAGCTATAATTGTTCATCTGTGTCCTTTAAGATATTTTGTAAGCATATATACACAAACACACATAATTTAAAAAAACATAAATGTGATCATAAACACACAGTTCTACTGTTGTACAATAGGCTTTAACTTAAAAAAAGGACATAAAAACTACCATTGGGTATCTTTCAATAGGAGCCCAAACAGAGCTATTGCATTATTTATAATAACTTCACAGTCTTTCACTGTATGTCTACATATAATTTAATTAGTCACTTATTGGTGAATCTTTGAATTATTTCCGTTTTTATTACCATAAACAATATGGCAATAAATATGCATAAAATAAATCCCTAGAAGTAAAATTACAGGGCCAAAAGGTATGTGCATTTAAAATTTAATAGGGGTAGCCAAATTATCTTCCAGATAAGGTTGCCCATATTTGCACACCCTCCCGTACAGATTTCCATACACACTTATTGACACCAGATATTTTTAAACTCTGTTTTTTGTCAACTTGATAGGTTAAAAAAATTTCATTGTTGTCTTAGCTTTCATTTCTTTAATTTTTTTTTTTTTTTTGCGGTACGCGGGCCTCTCACTGTTGTGGCCTCTCCCGTTGCGGAGCACAGGCTCCAGATGCGCAGGCTCAGCGGCCATGACTCAGGGACCTAGCCGCTCCGCGGCATGTGGGATCTTCCCGGACCGGGGCACAAACCCAAGTCCCCTGCATTGGCAGGCGGACTCTCAACCACTGCGCCACCAGGGAAGCCCCATTTCTTTAATTTTGAGTGAAGTTGAGCATTTGTATTTTCTTCCCCAAGATTTTCCTGTTGATATACTTTGCCCATTTTCTTACAGGATTCTCCTTTAGGATTTGTAGATGCCCTTTGCTTATTATGTAAATAAGCTCTTTGTCATGGTTGCAAATATTTTCTTTGCTTTCCCAATTGTTCTTTGAATTTATTTATACTATTTTCTAATGGGGTTTCTAAACATTGAATCTATTTTCTACAGAAACTTAGTTTGTCTGAATGGAAAAGTCACAATACCTCTGAGTTTGGTACTATAAAAAGATGAGGGAAAAAGGTATAGGCAAGGCAGAAACAAGGCCAAGAAACTGTTCTATTCAAAGAATACCCAGAGAGGAAAGGCAAGGTTTATTTTTAAAGTGCCGGCCTGTGGTTTCATTAAATCTGTACGGCAATAGATCCTCGTAGGCTTTATTCACTTAAGATAGAAAAGAAACCCCAACTGCTTTTAGCTCTATCTTTTTGGTTTTACTGAGGAACACAAGCTAAAATCAAAAGAAAAACTAACTAGGGTTGGATCAGTAATACACATGTATCTCAGTCTCTAAAACAAGGTGACCCAGCTCACCATTTGTTAAGAGAAGTTCTACTAATTAATCTTTTTATAACTGTCAGTGTCAGGAAATACTCTTGATTATATATTTATAGGCATTCAGAAGGTTTCAAGAGCCTTTCAGCTGTATCTTGCCAAATTATTACTTATCACTTAGGGGTTATAAAATGTAGGAATGTCAAACTGGATAACTGGTATAAAACAGCTTTAAATCCCTCACAAATGCATCTGCTTTCCAGGTCTCCTCAAACGTTTCCTCAACAGAGTCGGAGGATGCGCTGCTGCTTTTACTCCCTAAGATGGGTTTCTCGTCCTTTTTCCCCAACTGGGCCAAGGTCCAGTTACAACCTTTCCCCCTCAGGAAGGATTTGAGAGGCGAGCAATCTCCATTCTCCTGCCTGTTACCAAGAGTACAGTCCTGTGTAGGTCACATGAGAATTATTTCCTAGGATTTATCTTTGAAAAATTAATATTAAGTACAATGTCACAGAAACACGGAACTGAATCTCTTGTATTTATTTTTAATATTTAGGCATTTAAAGGTTACAAATGATGTGAAAAAATATGTGGCTATGGATCCATTATGGAATGTGTACAAATTATGCATAGTAGAGCCTATGCAATTACTTTGAGGCTAGGAGGATCTGTTTGAGTTAACCTAAAAAGTTAACTAAACCAGGATGGTCTAAAGTAATGTATATAATTTTAGACAGCTAGTCTCAATCCCATTTCAAGGGGAAATTACAATTTCCAGAACCAGTGGAAGACTCTTCAGCTACATATCACTAAGAAACACACACATGAAGAGTGAAAGGGCATGATATGAAGCATATGCTACAGAAGTCATTTATGGACAAAGCTACTCAATGAACACACTAGAACATGTAGGTGTACCTTATTTATGAATGGCAGGTATGTTTTACCTCATGTGCCAACTCCAGCCAATTCTTAATAACCATCTGTAATGCTATGCTGGAAAGGTGTGGCAAAAAGTGCTGGCTGTACCCTAATATCTATTTTCCTCCTTCATAGTGATAGAATTTTAGCTGTATGCCCAGGATAAAGACTACATTTTTGAATCCCCCTTTTGCTAGGTGTAAATATGTGACCAAATATTGGCACATAGGATGTAAGCCAAAATCCTGTATATGACTTCCTCATTGTGCCTTTAAGGGAACAGGTTATGACTTTTTCCTGATTCCTTCTGAGCAGAATGTAGATGTGACAGTGAGTTCCCGCAGACCATGAAAACAGGGATGTGCAGAGCAAAAGAAGGAAGAAATCTGAGTCCTCAACATTGTGAGGCTACCACAAAAGGCCTAGACTCATGTTCAGAATAACACATGCATAAGGAATAAACTCCTGTCTCATTGAGGCATCCATTGTTTTGAGTCATTGTTACAGCAGCAGAACCTGTGTCTTAATGAATGCAAAATGGTCCTGAGCTGTAACAAGGCTCAGTGGGAAAAGTGTCCCGCTAGGTCTGCAATGTCAAAAGTGGGCAAGGGACCCGACGGTTCCATGCCAACTCTAACCTCTTACTGTATGGCTATCCAACTTACTCCAAAATGGAAAACTTTCCAAGGAAACTCTGATGTGACTCATACCTTAGACCTTCCCTTTGTCATATGCCTCCCTCTCTGTGCTATTGTTGACACTCAGGCTTCGTCTCTCTGTATTTGGTATAAATACAAAGAAATAAGACTTACTTAACAGTCATAATAAGAATAAAAATAAACAATTTATGTAGTATTTATGATACAAATTATTTATTTATATATAAATGACTACAATCCTTTAAAACAGCCTCCCAGGAAGCTACCTGCTTATTTCAGTAATGCTGCTGTTGCTAAAATATTTTTGGAATTTTTTTGAAATTGTAAATTCACACATTTCTTATAATAATATGACTGGGTCAAAATCACTAAAATTTGTTTCATGCCAAATCAGCAACTCTTTATTGAGCACTTACTATGCATGACATTAACTCTAGTTTTGGTGTCAGAAAGGTTGGTAAATAGTAAGGATTTAATAGTAAGGATGTCAGTAGTATTCTTTAGATAATCTATGTCAAATTTCCAGGGTAAGTTGGCTTCATAATTTAACAAGAGAAAAATACTAATACGTATAAGGGGTCTATTACAGTCCAGGGAAATGAGAGACATATACTAGAAATGAAATGTGAATTTTTAAAAAGCACTGCTTTATGGCATTTTACATCATGAATTTATTCATTCACTCAAGATTTATATTACTGCCCTGCTCCCTTATTTCCCACATAATTCTCAGTAATATATAGATTAAAAATTAGAGGTCTCTTTGTATTCAAACGCTTTATTCTCCTAGAACCTTGGTTTATTAAAATATTCCCTTGGCAATGAATTCTAGCTAGTAGGCTCTCCAGGGGCCTGCAGGTAAAGCAACCACATTTCTGGGCTTCTGTTTCTACCCCCAAATCAGCTAATAACGGTGGACTGTAGGATTTCTCTGAACATCAAGGACTCTGACAGTAGAGCCCCCAGCGTTGAGCACATTTCTGGAGTCACTGAGCCTGAAACATACAAAGCAGTGGTGCTAAGAGCAGGTGCTGCCGAAATGGAAATTCTGATTTACTTCTTGAGTCAGTTCTGCCTGTTAAGCAGGTCAGTGTGTCTCTTCAAATGAAAAACAGCTTCCTTACAGCCATTACGGCAGAAAGGTCAATTCAAGTCCATTTACAGTTTTCAAATAAGCTGAGAGCTCTAACACAGACGATGACTTTGGTCCTCACCCAGAAGAGAACTGATTCAGAGCAAATGAAGTTGGATATAAGGGAGAACTTCCCAACAGCAAGGGATGTTAGGATCTGAAGGACATGTCAGGGCTGACATCCAGCCTATGATGTGGATTGAGGACACTAAAGTCTTCACAGGTTGTTCAATATTTTAAATCTCACTGCTGGCTCACGATTGCCGCTTTTTCTACGTCTTTAGACTAGGACAGAGTATCTTGGAAGTGTGTGGCCTTGCCACATCAGGTGTGGGCTATTGGAAAGATTTGGGGGAAAAAAAAAAGAAAAACAAAACTCAAGGAAACATACAGGGTAGTGTTTCCTAAGGGATGGACTGGCATTTGGTCCAGGCAATTCTTCATATGAAACCGTCCTGCACAAGGTAGAATATTAACATTCCCTCCTCCTCTGTGTCATTTGGGAGCACCAGAAATTGCATCAACCAAACCCCTCTGATATTTTAAAATACCTCCTACGGGACGCAGTGTCACCTTAGTTGAAAACTACCACAGCCATGTTTAAGAATTATCACCAAAAAATGGTGGTAATGGAACAAGGATACAGTCATGAGTATTTTTTCTGATTATGGAAATTTCACTGAAACAAAATGCTGTAAATTGATGAGTGTCACATCACAAAGATGATCTTTTTAAAATAAAATGTCCTGGAACCCATAAGACTTTATCACTCTATGGATTAGCCTGTTCATGGGACCCCTATACCAAACAACTTAGTGGAAATCAGAAACATCTGTTCCCATCATAAAGCATAACTTATCAGGGATGACATTCGGCGCTCCTGGGTGACATTATTATCGTTATTATTTTTTGTTAGTTTGTGTGAGTAAGCACACAGTCATATATAAATTGGTGTACTGGCTGAGGGACTGCATAACAAAACATCTGTTCTTTTTTCCCAGAGAATTCTAAATAGCAATATCCTCAAATACCAAATTTGATTGTGTTTTATGAATTCTGTGATCATTTCCGCTACTTGTTTGCTTAGAACTGCCAAGCAGATTTTAATCTACTGCTTTAGGGAAAGTATTCTTTGTGGCTTCATTAGATGAGGCTATGCTCAAATGTCAGTTGTTACTCTGGGGCAAAGAAAATGCAGAGCATCAAATTCTCTTTCAAGAAAACCCTGACAGTGGCAAAAGCAATGGTTACAAAAATCTAAACCTACTCAGACATCCCCATTCATTAGTACTGCAGAATGGGTGTATCTATAATGACTACCATGGGGACAGAGTCTCTTAGACTAGATTTAGTCTGACATAGATTTCACTTTATAGTATGAAGATGACAAAGTTGGAAAATTCTAGCCTCATAATGAAATTTCCTACAAAGTTAATGTTCACAAATTAATTAAGATATGTAATCCAAATAAAACTTTGCATTTAGCCAAACCTAAAATAAAAGTCAAACACAATGGAGTATAACACTTTCATCAATTAGAGCCCAAAACAAACTAGATTTCTGTCCTTTTCCTCCAATCTCCTTTTTAAACAAAACAGTAAATTATAAGACGGAAATCTGATATTGGCCCAAATCTAAACTTGACATATAAATCTTATCTTATATATTCGGGACCAATTCATATTTAGCCCAAATTCTAACACCTCCACCAAACAGAGTTCTCTGCAAACTTAACTGACATTCATAATGATTGCTCCAAGACACTAGAATAGCTTGACTCTCTAAAGAAATATGAAATTTTCTCCATTATATTCTTCACTCAAGCAAGAGGAACAACTACAGTTTAGAATATATTTTCAACAATAATGAAAAAACATGAGTTTTCTGTTTATTGCTGCAATGATCAAGACTTTAAATCAACTACTCTTTAAGAAGTAATGTTAATAGAGGCTTGATAATATGTTTCAGAATATAATTTTGAGTCTCATTTTTTTCTTTGGACCCTTTCTGTAACCCCAGAGATCCATGGCTTTTCCCTAACAAGCAGAGACAGGTTCGCTTTGTGGTAAAGATATTCTGACAGACATCCTAGACTCTGATGGGCTTCGAATGAAGGTCTGGATCTCAGGTTGGAATCTATGGCAGCCCATCAGGCTATATCAACACAGAACATGGTTTCCCACTAGGGGACCGCTGTGCCACCGAGAAGACAGGAAGGGAATCAGTGTTTCTGAACTGCCACATGCCAGAATCCTTTCATAGGTTGACTCATTTAATCACCACACTGTGAAAAATTATCATCCCTGGTTCACAGACACAGAAACAAAGTCTGAGAGAAATACGGTAATTTACCTAAGGTCGCAGAGCCATGAAGATCTGAACCCCCAGGTCTCCCTGTTTCTCTCAGCTTATACCACTGGCAAGAGGCAAAGCCTTCCTTTTTTCCCAAAAGTTATGTTCTTCCCTTCAAACGCTTCCAAGAAAGCCACAATTGCTGGGGGTTTTCCTAATCTTCCTTTTTAAGAACTGCAAGGTAATGTTTTAAATATTTTTTGGCCAGCTTAGTGTAGAATTTGGGACAAGAAAAAATGATTATCAAAATTTTAGATAAATTTTAACATGTGATAACATAGTTCTTAATTTTTATTTTTTTGAAAGAATTGTTAAAGGATACCTGGATCAGTATTTTCCATTATGTTGCTACTAAGTTAAGGAAATACTTTAAAAATCTGCCTTGCGTGTGGCCCACGCAAGTTAAAGAAATGCTTTGGTGCTGAAATATTTATAGATGAAGTGATACACTGTTTGGATTTCTTTCAAACTTACCCGGTGGAAGATGTAGGTGGTTATATACATAGAGGAAACAAGATTGGCTACGGGATGATAAATGTAGAGTCTGGGTGATAGTCACGGGGGTTATTATAATATTCTCTAATTTTTTTGGAAATTTTTTAAAAGCAAAAATGTATGCAGAAAATATGCTTGGGATTTTATAGGTTCATCAGGCTACTTACACGTTACTTTCTGGAGCAGTCCCTTGGTATTCAGTCTTTCTGGAGCAGTCCCTTGGTATTCAGTCTTTCAGGTAACACGTGTTTATTGAACAGCTACTACGTTCCCAGCATTGTGCTAACTTGATTCAACTTATATGAATATGTAAACAACAATAAAATAAATATGAGGAACTGCTTATTATGAACCTTTGTTTACTTAAATGGTTTGAACTTAACATATGTAATGCTTGGCAATAGTAACTAAAGGTGTGGGTCACCTTTGATAATTCTCTTAATCACTTCTCTGCACCTTATTCTGATCTTTTAGATGAATGATTTTATGTTCTCGTGAATGGGCACAGATGTGGGTGGGAAAGCACTGCTTTCATCCAGACACTGACAATACTCCTGGGATATAGGTATAAAGAGTACATATAGCCTCACTCCCTTGCCTCTCTCTTCCTCTTTTCTACTTGCCTAGCAAAATCCCAACAGGCTCTCAACCCAAGTCTCTGCCTATTCTACTACTCAAGCTGAACATGCCTGGAAAAAAACACACATCCCTGATGATTCACACCACTGCAAATTTATGACCACAAATATCAAGTGGGCAGTCCTACATTTCCTTAGTCAGCTCACTCTCCCAGGCTCTACACTTGTTTTTTCTTTTTTCTCCCTAATCTTCTACACCTCTTCCCTTTCCACACTCTTAGCCAATGACCTCCTGTATTATTTTCTTCAGATATAGAAAGCATCTATAAAGAACTACCTGATCTTCCCAGCAGAAAATGTTCCATCCCACCTACATCTGCACAGATAAACTCTGCCTTCCCTCCTGCTACCCAGGATGAAACTCTTCCTGTTCTACCTATGACCATGTTCTTCATTTGTGCACTGAATCTCATCATCTCCCTCCTTCTCAAGGACTTTGTCTCAACTCCCCAGAGATTAGTCCTCAACTCCCTTTTCTGTAAAAACTTACTCCTTAGGGGCTCCCACTAGCGCCATTCTTTGAAGAATATACTGGTGTCTGTAAGGATGACTGTTCAGCATCCTTGATGTGTCTATTCCTCCCCCTGAATGCTCAACTCAGTAGCAAGTTCTCTTGAGCTCTACGTTCAAAATGTATCTTAGGACCAATATCGTTATGATTCTACTTATGTGAGGTACCTAGAACAAATTCATAAAGACATGAATCATGGTTACGGGGGCTGAAGGGAGGGAATAAAAGTGTTTAATGTGTACAGAGTTTCAGTTTGGAATGATGAAAAGTTCTGGGGATGGATAGTGGTGATCATTACATAACAATGTAAACGTACTTCATAGCACTGAACGGTATACTTAAAAATGGTTAAACTGATAAATTTTATGCTATATATATATTACCACATTAAAAGAAAGATCAGTTAAGAAAACAGATATGTATAAATTTGAATCCAACTGCTTTTTACTACTTTTATTGCTGTCACCCTAATTCAAAACACTGTCATCTCTCACCTGCATTACGGCAATAGCCTACTGAAACATCTACCTGCTTTTAATCTTGCCCCCTGCGTCAGTTGGATCTCTACACACAACAGCAGAGTGATGTTTTAAACCGCGAGGGAGATCCTATAACTTGCCAGATCAAAACTCGGTCAGAATAAAATTCAACTCTTTACAAAGGTCATACTCTTCATCAAATACCTGGGTCTTTGTTCCTGCTTTCACTCCCTCCAGAATGCTCTTTTCAGAGCTGGCTCCCTCACTTCATTCAGGTCTCTGCTCATATATTACACCATACCCAATCATCTAATCTAAACTATCCTCCCATCACACACATGTGCATGCATGCAGACATGTGCACCCATGACACATACATATATCCCTTCCTCTGCTTTATTTTTCTTAACAGCTCTCTTACTACATATATTTGCCTATTTACGTATTTACTTATTACTCTGCCCCTCTTGACGTAAGCTCAATGAATTATCTATTGCTGCTTTTCTAGACCTTAACCATGACTGGTACATAATAGGAGTTCAAGAAATATTTGTTTGCTAAAGGCATGATGGGGATTGTTTGAGGCTTTGCATGTTAAATTTGAAGTTTAGAAAATTTCAGATGGAAGAGTGTTCCTAAGTGGCTCACGTCGGAAAGGATTCTCCTTTAACAGCAAAGAAGTCCTTCAGTAACCAATGACAACACTTCAGTAAGGACTGTTAACAGCAAGAATGAGTGGAGGGAGGGGAGAGTTGAGATAATGGATGCCAGAGTGCTGAGAAAAGTCTAAGACGCTGGTGCTTATAATATTTTATTATTCATAATTGTCACGTTGATGAGAAAGGGCTTAAAGGTCTCTTGAAAATATTCTTCAGAAGATTATGCTATTTATGCAAGAAATAGACTTGTGGAAAAGAATCCTATGGTATGCATGTCATCCCTAAGTGACGAAGAGGAATGGCACTTTAATGAGTAAAATGCTGAGTGTATTCAGACACCTCCAGGGTCGTGCTAAGTGTAATAGGTGGTGATAGTATTATTGTGGTATCCTGGTGGAGGGTCTAATTTCAGGAGGCTAAATTGGGGTTTCCCAAAATTGAGTTCCCCTGTTGTATTTTAGATTTCTTAGACTTTTGAAGAGGGAAATTAAGAAGTAGGTGAGATTTTTAGAATTGTTATAGAATAAAATTTTATTTTAATAAGAAGAATTACATTATCACTAATTATGATATAAAGAAAAAAACAGTGTTCAGATTAGAACAGAGAGTTACATTAAAGGTCTATGTTCTTAGTTCTGCTGTTTCTTATTTTAACCAGGTCAACTTTTCCTCCTTTTTTCTCAGTCAGTCCTATTCTGGAGACTTCCAGGTTCTCAGTGGGCACTTTGCTTTACTGCTAACTGAATGGAGATCTCAAGGTCCTGCTCTACTTCCGGAGCCTGGGCCACTCCTTAAGCTCTGAGGCCCTCGCTGCTCCTTCCCTGCTTTGTGGGGTGAATGCAGTAAAAAGAGAAGTAGAACTAATGACTCCTGCGTCTGACTTGGAGGGCGACCTGCAATCTCCATTTGCCTGTGATGGAGGGGGCCCAGGGACATGGGACTTTCAATGCTAAATCTGAGAAAGTCCCTGGGAAACTGGGACAAGTTGGTCACCCTCCCACTACTAAGTTCAAGGATAGAACTGGTAGAAGAGCTAAGGCATGGCATCATTCACTACAGCTTGTGACAAATTCTTGGCCCTGAGCTTATAACTTCCTGTGACCTCAGGGATCTCCTCTGGGCATCTTTAACCTTCTTCTTCTTATTTAACTATTTGCACTGAATGGGAGTCTGTGGATTCCTATTAAGCCTCAAATACAGTCCCCAAAACAAAGAGGAAAATTGTGTTTATAAATTATGACGATTGCAATGACTATTTGCCTCTCTCTGCCCCCATCCTGTTCCAGCTACTATCACTTAACCCAACCTAGGGGCTCAGCCTCTACCCCAGATCCGAGGCCTAATCCTGTTTGTGGACTCGGAACATTTTAGGAGTCTCAAGCCAGCTTCTCTGACCTGCTGCTTCAGCTTGGAACCTGGGTCTGTGTTTATCCCCTACATTGCGCCCTAGACCCTTGACTGGGATTTCACTTGGCAATGTGTTTGCATGCCACTACCTGCCTTGATGTGCTCGCAAGGGTCCAGTGTCACACGAGTGGCATGAGGCATGTGCCTGGGGTCCTGGCTCCTCCAGCATCCCTGATGCCCTGACCACCAGCCTTGGCCTTCTCCTGGACTCTATGCTGCTAGGCTCTGCTCCTCACGGAGGCCCGGCCACTGTCTATGAGCCTCTCCTTCAGGGCAATCCCCACGCATAGCAACTCTGTGAGCTTTGGAGACAGGTGCTTCCCCAGGCACAAAGGTTACAAAACAATGTCCCCTCTGGGATGACTAATTAGAAAAGAGTATCCTTTCCTTGGGCACCTATAAGGCACAGGGCTTGGCAGACAGAGCCCTGGCTGGGTTTTAACTCCTGCTGGCACCATCGTAGCTGGGTGTTTAAACTTACAACCGCACACCTAGCTCTCCTCCTAACACTAACAAATACCTGGCCCAGCTGCCACCAGGACATGGCACAATGGCATGCTTTGTGTGTCTGGACAAACTTGGTCTCACTATTGAGCACTGAACTTGACCCTGCATTTGCTCTTTGTCTACCCTGCTCCCATCTTCTTCAGCTTTCAGGTTACTCCTATTTAGGCTCATTCTTAACCTGCTGGTGTAAAACAAGTAATGCTGTAGCCTATAAAAACCTAAATGGATAATATTAATGATATGAGTTTTGTCCTTCCTGTCAAATATTATAATAAAATTCAATTTTAGTTTAACAAAACCTACCACCCATTGGCTATAGTGCTTTGTTACTTTGGATCTCTGCTGGTTTCTGGATGGATTTTCTAGTCTTTTCTACTCTTTTTTCCCCAAAAGATGTTTACCTTTGGGTAATCCTGTGTTTTCTCTTTCCAAAGATAGTTGAAGATTCTTAGAAGAGAGTTTTCTAATACAATGTTGACTTCAGGCCTACACCAAAATATATTATTCCAGAATTCTCTGTGAAAAAGATGAAGGTATGAAACTTGACTGCTTAAACAGCAGTAGCTCCTAAAACGTGGAACCAGAAAAGAGAGTACAGGAAAGAGAAGTTGTGGTCTGATAGGCTGGACATCCTAGTTCTGGGAGGAAGGTGGCAAGAGCAAGCAAAATCCATTTGGGACAGATGCAGAGAAAAGACTGGAGATGAGAAAAGCCATTTGGACAGGCTGAATCATATTACACTGAATTTTTGAAAGCTTATCAAGCCAAAGAGAATCTTTTGTTGCTTGGAATTGCAGGCTTTGAAAGCTTAATCAATTAAATCCAAGTTTCCCTGATGGAACATACAATTACCAGAAAGCTTGAGCCTGCCGCGAAGCCATGTGTTACTTTGTGAAAACAAATTGAATTTTATTTTGTGAGGAAGGTCAGTAGATTATTTTCATACCTCTACCACATTTAAATGCAAGCCACTGAGTGTTCTGGGGAGCGTTGCTGTTTTTACAATGCTACCTTCTCATAGTTAAATGGGTACACAATAAATACTGCATAGAGCACATAAGTACTTAATAGATAATTTCAGTGTAACTATGGGCTAAGTATTATGTGGTTCCCATAAATACACACATATATCTAAATATATAGGTATCTAGAGACAGTGAATGAATACATACATAAAATTAAGAGACAGAATTAAAGTTTCATCAACATGGTTACACATTATGCTTTAGTTTAGACAATGTCAGTTCCCTTGAAATGCCTTCGCACAGCCAGATCTATGCTAAGATCAAAACCTGTTTTTTTTTCTTTTTTTCTTTTCTTTAGCCACCAAAAATAGCTTAATAAATAGAAAAAAAATTCTCCAGGGTGCTTTCCCTCCTTAGAGTATTGTGTAAAAGATGTAGAAAAAAGTTTGGAAGGAAAAGCTTATCTGCATTTATAAACCCCAGACAGGGTTGAATTTTTCACACATAATAAATGAGCTTGAGTCCACTAATTGTGTAAAAACTTATTGCGCCTCCAATCATCCTCCTCTAGATGACTTCCTCTAATTCTAACCACTGGCCCAGTAGAAAGTGATCTGTGTTCAAAATCTGCTCAAGTTTTCTCACTTTCAGCCTATTTGAAGGCTGAGTGGGAACAGCAGCCAACTTACTTGTATTTATCTTCTGGAGTGAAATATGCTTTTCCAGTTGTCTCCTAAGTTTCACCTCTGCTCCGTACTTTCCGGTGGTCCCATTGTCGGCCAGAATGAAGTGAGAATGCATGCTGTTGAGAACAGTGAGCTTGCTCATGGGATTGGACATGGTCTGATATGGCCGGACAACCTGCAGAATTTCAAAAAAAGGGGCAAAAGTCAGAGAAAAGAGTGAAAAATATGAAAAGGAGAACCAGACAGACAGGAATGAGAGCGAGAGAAGGGAAATCAATTCTTTGGTACAGTGAAAGGATAGTCTACATCCTCCTCCTAATACTGCTTTGGGTAGAAGCAAGATTTACAGTAAGTGTTCCATTAATTTTCTGGATTCATACAGAAATGAGAGTTTGTGCTTTCACTGTACTCAAAAACTGGCAAGTGAATGTCTGTTTCATTTTGAAGTTGATTGCTTATATGCTGATGAACCAAAAATAATTTTTAAATTTAGCTATTTTGTTTCTTTCTTTCTCCTCTCCTTCATGTCCATACATCTAATAGGCAGAGAAGAGCGACCATGATTCTGGAGTACAGTGGAGGGTGGGGAGTGGAGGGTGGGGAGTGGAGGGTGGAGAATGGGGTCAGGGGTGATCTTCTTTGTCAAGCCCATTCAGCAATCTGAAGGTCTGTTATTTAAACAGACCTTAAGACACCTTTAGGTGTCTTATTAGACACCTTAAGTGGAAATGCTGAATGTAAAATAACTGTATCATGATATAAATAAAAATCAGGCTCACAATGTTCATCTCTGTCTTAAATTTCTGTTGTGTTATTTTAATTTCATGGTGAATCAGACTACCTGAAACAGAACAATTCTTAGTATGGTCTTTCAGACTTTTGATCTGAAAAGAAAAACAAAACCTATTGTGCGCCAGTTGCTTTATATACATTATCTATACTCCTTGCAACAATCCTGCAAAGTAGATGTTGTTATGTTTATTTTGTAGATGAAGGAACAGAGATGGAGATTAAGTAGGTTTTACAAGAGTTTACCACGCTCAGAACCAGAAATCACAACCAGGTCTGCCTGATTCCAAAATCTATGCTTATTCATTCCCCTTTCCCAAACTGCTTAGACACAATGGAAACAAGATGATGTGTTGGAAATCTACTCCTAAAACATTTAGGCAGAAATTTCACTCAAGACTATGAAAAGGAACATTTAACCAACTCACTGTTACATGGTGTCCATACAGTTATTTCTGTACTGTATCACTGAAATTGACAAGACAGAAATAAATGCTAAGGGACTTTTACTTCTGTGCCTTTATGCAGTGTATACATTAATTATAGAGTTGAGATGCACTTGTTCATTTTAAGTATATAATAACTCATCAGGCAAAGCTGTAGTAAGATTAAGTAGTTTGCTAAAGGAATTACAAAGTGATTCAGTAAAGACAGCATCAGTAGAAAAGATCTCATAAAAGTCATATTTTACACCTTGATGCTGATTCAAAACCCCACATTTCTGTATGCCTGACAAACAGAATCCACTCAATGAATAGTGAATGGATTAATTCAAAAGACTTGAGACAGGCATGCTTTTATTAAAAGTTGAAAAATAAAAACCCCCTCTTATCTGAATTGTTTGGGAATTGATCTAATCTAAATTTAAAATGGGTAATTCTGAGATTTTGAAATATCTTTCAGACCTTTTAATAAATGTCCCTATTTGTTAATATACCATTAATATACCATTAATTCACAGCTTATTCTAGATGGCTCTCATTTATAAAGGAAGCCTATAAATTTGTGATTACTGTTTCCAGTAATCACATGGAGCAGTGTTCAATTACCCCTTTGTCTAGATGAGTGAATGAGAGTACCCCCTGAACTACAGAGAGAGTGGTTGGCTAACCCCATCCTGAGTTCTTTATCACTGGAAGAGTAGGTCGCTTGTGGTTAAAATTCCCATTTTGCTGTTATGCATTTTTGATCATAAAACATTCATTCTATAACAGAGTGCAAGTTAATAAATATTAATGCTTTGTTGAAAAAGGCTTAGCAGGAAGACTTTCTCCTATTCTTAAAGTACCTCTGCAATGTACTTTTGGATAAAAGAAAAAGCTTTAGGTTACTGTTTTCTCTTTCCTAACGGCAGTTCCCCAAGGCTCCATGCCAAGAAGAAGGGAACCCCAAAGCAGTTCTCTGAGGGGCATGGGACAGTGGATTTTCTAGAGGTTAAACTATTTGTGATGGAGAACTCCAGACACTTGTTCTAGATGAGATACGGGGCACGTTTTCGAGTTCTTGGGAGCTTAATTAAAGACCACCAGTGAAAGTGATGTTTTCAAACAAATAAAGGAGTGAAAATGATTCTGGGTCAACCTGACTTAATCACCACAATCTGAGAATAAAAGAACATAATTAAATCATCTGACTATATTCTATATATCTGTTTACCCCACCACAGGATTCTAAGGACATTGGTGCTTCAGCCTTCTGAGTTTTGACCTTCGTTTCTTGTGAAATACGGTGCACCAGCTCTTTGGGAATACGGTACATTTGAATTAATCATGATAAGACGATCAAGTTTACAGTGTCACTCATGAATTTTAATTTCTTCATCTTACTGCTCCCCATTTCTTTGGATCTTATGTTAAAGTAAGTTAAAGGTAGTTATATTTTGCCAGGGATTTTTTCTGCCAAATAATGGAGGATATAAATCCAAAAAATAAGTTAAATGTCCTAAATTATTTTCTAGTCATCATTGGAGGAAGGTATGTTGAATCCTGGGACAATCATGAACGTTTGAGGCATGGAAATCTCTTTGAATCCCAGTTCTGTCAATGGCTGTGTGAATCTGAGTCTCACATTTTTAATCTGTAAAAGAGAAATGATAAAACCACTTACCTCATGGGGGTTAGATGAGATTATATGTGCAAAGTACCTGGCACCATGCCTGGCTCCTAGTAGGCAATCTACAAATGTGAATTTCTTCTCAAGTCCTGCTTTATCTTAACAACTATAAACTGATTTTCCAGTTGCAAACTAGTGACCAAAATGAAACGATGGGAGACAATTCAGTCACTTTTGTTTTTACACAGGGATTTAAATCAATCAATATGAGTAAAGAAAACAAATTTATCAGTTGCCAAAATATGCAAAGTGGTTTTTTTGCATGTCCTCCTAGGTCATTTAAGACGGTGATATTCTGGAAATATTTGTTGATTAACTGCAAAATAACTTCCCAAATACTTCAGAGGAATGCATTTTGGTCTAACTTGTCTACAAAATACACTTAATATTCTTCATAACAAACATACCAGCAGTCTATTTTTGTTCAAGTTACAATTTGCATTTCTACAAAAGATTTGCTGATCTTCCTGTTAAGTTTTTCAAATAGAAAAAAAGAATGCCTTTGTATCACATGAATACAAATGAATTTTTCCTTCTGACAAAATTTTAGAGGTAATGTAAAACTTTTATTGTTAAGAGCAAACATAAAAAGGACTTTTTTGGAAATGTGTGTATGTGTGTGTGTGTGTGTGTGCACATGCATGTTTGCATAGCAAGAACAATTGTGACCTGTAGGTATACAGATTACTCTAGCACGTTTCTCAGCCAGTGTTTCCTGGGAGAATCAAGCCCTAATGCTCTACAGTATTCATTGTATGTAATGGATCACCTTCTCTCCTAAGAATATAGGATGGCCCACATTATGTACCATCCTTGAGAGAACTGAGAAGAGAGTCATTCAAATAATTTTCTGTGTTTTGTAGCTCAAATGAGGAATCTGGGTCGGAAAAGACTGAATTGTGTCTGAAAGGACTACATATCAAGTGATCTTTCATGATTGGTAACTACATTGGTATCTATACCTAGAAGGGAAATCTGCTTAGAAATGGATTTTAGATACTTAGTATTTCACTCATTAATCTATTGTACACGCTTTGTATTGGCTGATTGGTAAAGCTCTGGTTCTAAGGCCTCTGTGTACCTTGACTTTGCAACAACGAGGGAATGTAATAGAAGCTGTTCAAGAAGTTAATGAGGTGGAGGGCCTTTATATAAGATATTTGTAGGGCCATTATCATTGCCAGGAGAGAACCGATCTAGAGACACTGTGGAGAAACTGAACATCATTCATGTGTTGGTGCAGCGTGCTGCGTTTATTTTACTTGGATGGGCTGAAATCGATCATTTGGGTGCTGATCTAGGACACCTGCTGGAGTTTTCCTAGCTATTTTCATGCATGTTCTGGTCTCACCCAGGAGTACTTAGTAGGCAGTCAGGAGATGGGACTTCAAGTTCTAGTTCCCCTAGTTACTTTTGTGAACTTGGGCAAGTCTTCAAATTTATTCATTCATTCGTTCACACACCCATTCAGAATTTCTCTAGGAAATGTATGTGATAAGTATTGGACTGGCTTGAGGAGACATATAATCTTGCATCTCAGTAATATCTCAAATAGATATTCAAAATATATTAATCAAAAGAAACTTTTTGGAGGGTGGTTTTCTCATCTGTAAGGTAGAGGATTTGACTATAAATTCTGAAGGCTTTCTACCTCTAAAATTGAGTCTGTACAGTCTGTATTAAAAAATACATTTGCCTTTTCCAAGTTAGCACAGAACAATGACCTTCTGTGTGTGCTGGCCACAAAAAAATTAGTTCACTCATATCTTGGGGTCTCCTCCATTTTGTGGTGCTTTCCACGACGCAAGGGCAGTTTGGGTATCTGTGACTTCTTTCCTGAACAGAATTGAATTGAGCTAAATCAGGTTTCTGAGTCATCAATCACAGGCCTTCTGCAATCCCAGACATTATTACCTGGTGAGGTGTATGTCAACCTGCCCCAGGCGATACCAGGATAGGGGATGTGTAGCCCACTAAGTCATTCTTTCCCTCCTGATAGCACCATGATTATAATTTAGGCAGGAAGAAAATTAGCATTCTTTGACTACTTACTGTATGCCAGGCACTGTGATAGACACTTTTACATGGATTAATCCATTTCTTGCTTATTTTAAAGACAAAACTATAGAGGCTCAGAGAAGTAAAGCGTCTTGACAAGATCTGCCCCACTAAACTCACTGTTTCCTATAAATCGCATGTAGACCTTAAATTCCTTTACAGGGCAGGGGACATTTAGAGGAAAGACAGAGGATCCAGCCTGATTTTAAATTTATAAAGGATAGTATGGTTGGTTTTGCTGCTGGACATTTTTGTCAGTGACTCAGCCAGGCATTAAAATCCTGCTGACAGCTGATCAGATTATTTCCAGATGAGTTCTCCAGAACTGTATAGTAGACAGAGGTCAGGAAAGGCACCAGCAGGCAGCAAAATGGGGTTTGTGCTTTGGAGAGAGACACACAAAAGGAGTAGCAAGGTACTCTTCAGATCAGGCATGCGTTTCTGGGAGGGATGAGGGTACACTGCAGAGAAGTGGGAAACAACCTGTGTCTGAGGTAAAGAAACAAGGGGACTGAGAGAATGAAATAAAAAAAAGAAAGGCACTGTGTATCCTCAAAATCATAGCAAGGCCTGAGCTAGAGGGAACACTGGCTTGTTGTTTCCTATTCAGGCAGCTCAGCTGCAAGTCTAGGTATGAGGCAGGGTCATATTGAAACCCAGATGCTGACTCTCATGTCAGCAATCCAAACAAGAAACCAGCAAACCCAGGGATCCATCTCTAAAGAATGCCCAGGTACTTTAGCTGCGTGACTCCCACTCAAATCCACAGGAAAACAACTGCATCTTTTTGAAGCACTTTGAAAATGTGTTCTTCACCTCACGGGCTGTAGAGCTGCCCCGTCCACATTTCAGGCTTTCTGCTCGAATAGGCTCGCCTCCCTCTGCCCTGTCCTGAGGTGAACTGTGTACCATTCAGATACAGGGCCTACTGGTTGTGGGAAAAGGCCTTGAGTTCTGAAAGGGGTTACTTGCTTTAGAAATCACCATGTATCAGTGGGGTGATTTTAAAATTTGTTCAGAAATTCTTTGAAAACCTTCCCTTAGTCTGGCTGGATTCAGTGACACATTTCTAAGCAGAATAAAACAGAAGTGATGGTGTGTGGCTTCCAAAACTAGGTCATAAGAGGGTTCCTCTTCACTCTCTCTTGGATCACCTACTCTGGGGGGAGCCAGTTGCCATGTTAATAAGGCAGCCTCCTGGAGAGATCCACATGGTGAAAACTCCTCCCGATAGCCATGTGAGTGAGTCATCTTGGAAGAGGGTACTGTAACCCCATTCAATCCTTCAGATGATGCAGCCCCAACTGACATCCTGACTGTGACCTTACGAGAGACCCCAAGCCAGAACTACCCAGCTAAGCCACTCACAAATTCCTGATCCGCAGAAACGGTGATATAATGAATGTTTAAAGTCGCTAAGTTTTGGGGTAATCTGTTATATGGTGATAGATAACTAATATAATACTGCATTATTATTATCTTCTTGGAGACTTCAAAACATATTCTCTTCCCTCTACTCTGGATTCACTGATGCATCATAATTTCATGACCTCCATTCTGCCCCATTCTGGTCCTCTAAGCTGCCTGGCATTCCATCCCTAGGCTCTGATCAGGTCTGGTTCCTATTCTACACTGGGGCTATGACTACCATCCTCCACGTTCCTCATACGTCTGACCCCAAACACTATCTCTCCTCATTTGGCAGATGATCTGACTCCTGTGTTTACACATTTGCCAGCTGGATGACCCAAGGCAGGTTATTTACCTTCTGGTCTCAGTGTCTCCATTTGTAAATGGAGATTAATAATGATTATAACTACCTCACTGGGTCATTTTTAGGATTCAATGAGATATAAAACTCATGAAATGATCCACATATGAACTCAAAAAAAATGACAGTTGCTCTTATATGGAGAAGTAATATTGCATAATAGGTAAGAATGATCTGGGGAATTGGATGGCCTAGGTTTACATCCCAGCTACATAATTTATTAGTTATATAACATTGGGCAAGTTACTTAATCTCATTGTGTTTAGTTTCACCATCAGTAAAATGGGAAGGATGATAGTGATACTAAAAATAGCAACTTCTGAGTGCCATTATGAGGATTAAATGACTATCTGTGTAAAGTGCTTAGATGGATGCCGATACTTATTAAACTCTACAATTGTGTTGATATTATCATTGTCATTATTATTTCAGTGATAAATGATAAACCTCCAGCTAAACTTCAAAATCCTGCCATCAACTCTCTGCCTACATATTCTTTCCTCGTCTCCTTTGGTTACAAGGGTACAGGTGGTTAATCTCCCCTTTAGCTCTGGACCCCATCACCTCAGGGCCACTCTAGGACTTACTTCATTAATTATCTCCTCTCCAACCCTAACTCCATTTCTACCATAAACTTATAAACAAACTCAGGTCTCTCCCATCTTGAAGAAAAATATCCCTCAAATTATGGCTCCCTTTGGCTACTCATGTCCCTTCTCCGCATCCCAGACAAACCTCTAAAAGGTAGTTTCTACTTGCCATCTCTACTTCTTTTTTTTCCTCCTCAACCCATTGAAATATGGCTTGATCCTCCATCATGCTTCTGAAACAGCTCTGACCAGTGATACCAATGATGTCTGTCTTGATCAACTCGATGAACACTTCTAAGTCCTTCTCTTCCTTAGACTCTCAGTTGTACTTGGCATTGCCCTTCACTCAGTCCTTCTAAAACACAGTCTTCCCTTGGCTTCTAAAACACTCCCTGGTTTTGCTCCTCCCTCTTAGCCCTTCTTCTGGTCTCCTTCGCAGGCTGCTTTTCCTCTGCTCAACCGTTAAATATTGGCTATCACCAGGATCCGGGATACCATCAGGCCCTCCTTTTCATCACTCTACATACTCTGCTGTATGTAGTGATCCATCCACTGCAGTGGCTTTAATTATCATCTATACGCAGACATCTTCTGAATCTAAGCGGGTAACCAGATCTTTCTCACTATCCTGCTGGACATTTTCACATAGATATTTCAAAGGAACTTTGAAATCAACATGTCCAAATCCAAACTCAACACTATGTTTACTGAAACTGTATTACCCATGCAACTGAATGTAGCCCTGAACCTGAGTGTGGTCCAGGTTTAGCTAGCATTGGCTCCTTCATGACTGTAAAGACTTGGGTGGGTCTCCTTGTCTCAACTTCTCCTCTCACATCCTCTGAATATATCGTATCTAACCTAGTCATAGAAGTCTAATAAACTCCACGTAATAACACTCCTGGGAGGTTTTCTGAGCTTACAGTATGAAGTCACATTTGGCTTGCATCTGAAGTAAATGAAAAATGTACTGAGTTGAAAATGACACTAGAATTATCAATTGCATTATTAAACTTGATTTTTCTTGGCTTAAAATATAAAAATGACATCAAAAGAACACTTGCCAATTAAATGTAACAACTCTTAAAGGTTATAAAATTCTGAGAATATATCTATACCTTAGGGAAGACAGAAGATATTGAACGTCAAGGTAATTTAATAACCACGTAAGATGATGCTTTGGAAATCTACCTTGTGTTTTCATCCCCAGGCTAAAATGAAAAGTGCTTTTTCTTGTGATCATGCCTAGATTTTTCATTTGCCATGTGTTTTGTTAATCTAAATTTGGGAAAAGACAAATCATAAAGGCTTCAGAAACTGTTCAATTACTTGAAACAATTCTGGTCAGATTGTTTTCTAAAGCAAGAATCTAAGTCTGAAATGAGTCATATAAAAATCACAATTCATTGGAATTTTTTTCTTGACTTAACACTGGTGACACTTTCATAATCATCATTCCAGACTGAGAGTATTTAGGGACAAAGAAAAGGGCTCAGGTCACTCTCATTGAGTCTACTTTTGAGTTTAATTTACAGGCATAAGATATCTGCCAGTATCTCAACTAACAATAAAAACATAATATCATTAAATATTTTCTTATATATCACTTGGCATACTATTGGGTTGGCCAAAAAGTTCATTCGGGGTTTCCCATAAGAGTTT